>NW_004444022.1:5662850-5686560 GCF_000243295.1 Trichechus manatus latirostris
CACACACACACAGACACACACACACACACAGACAAACACACACACACACACATACGTGCCGTTATCAGCAGTTATTGTCACCTTTACTGTGGTACATTTTAACAAATGATGAGAATAACCCAAAAGGTATACGTAGTCTTTTACTGACTTTTTTCTACCAGTGAGATTTTGCTGCTTCATATCATGCCTTGTAGAAACTAAGTGTACCAAACAAACTATTATATTTTTAAAAAGAAATCAGAAAAATGAAAGAAATATTAGTCCTTTTTGTAACCACCTGGTATCTTAAGATAGCAAAAGCAGGTAGCAGTTATATGCACATTTTGTTTTATAGAAAGGCCTCTGAAAACAAAATAAAATACGCTGGTATTTTTAAAGTTTTTGAATGAGGGATAGTTATAGTTTGGATGAGAGAGAGAGCAATATATTTGGAAATTATAAGTTATTTTCTTTTCTACCTACAAAGCCCTGTGGTTTCTAAGGAAAATACCATTTTAATCCAAACATAAGTTTTGATGTTTTGAAGTAGCTTGAATTGAAATGTGATAAATGGACTATTTCTACAGTCCATTCCACAGTTGAAATGACAGTGCACGGAAGGCAAACTGTGTATGTCTAACTCTCTGCTCTAACCTCAGGGCCTAGTACATGCACAGTTATTCTATTTCCAGGATATTTATTGGAATGTATCCATTTTATGTACCTATTTGTCCTATTAGTCTCAGAAAAATTTGAAGGCAGAAACATTCATTTTCAGATGCCTAGAGTTTAGGATGTATTAAGCCCTTCATAAATGCTTGTTGATTGACTATATCTATATTATAATTGGATAACTTGTCTCACACATCTCCACCCCACCTCTCAAAAAGAAGTTGGTCTTAACTTCAGAAACTACTCTTAGCTCTTGAGTCTCTCCTCTCCTACCAACCTGAACTGTACTTTTTTTCAAATACCAGTTTACCTCGCCCCTGAAGTTGAAAATCTACTTTCCCTTGAAGACGCTGCTTCTTTAGCAAACTTATTGAATGGAGGACTGCCTTCATTCATTCCTCCAGACGCACGGGACTAATACCAAGTCTGCAGAAATTTTCATACATGCCTTGGATGCTTCTAAACCAGTGCTGTCCAATAGGAAAATAATGGTAGCCTACATATATAATTTTAAATTTTCGATTAGCAGAAGTATGAAAATAAAAAGAAACAGGTGAAATTAATTTCGATCTTGTTATCATTTCAACATGTAATTAATATAAAATTATTGAAATGTTTTACATCTTTTTTGTCCTAAATCTTTGAAGTCTGGTGTACATTTTGCATTATTATAGACATCTTAATACAGACTAGCTACATTTCAAGTGCTCAGTAGCCCCAGGTGTCTAGTGGCTGCTATATTGGAAAACAAGTGTAAACCATTATTTCTGTGCCATTGTTTACTATTTCATAGTCTTTCTCTTAGAGCACGTGTTTCTCCTAATCTTTGCTGTGACCACTAAGATTATTTCTCACGTTTCTGGATTATTTTAGCATCAACTATCTATACAAAGTTTTTCTCTGTCATCATGTTTGAAAACTCTAATACCTATGGTCTTACTGTCTCTTGATGTCTTTATCACATTTCCGCTTAACCAGCCACCATCATCATCATTCTTTGGTCTTTATTATCACCTAAAAATCTCTTCAGGGCCTTAGTTCCTTTATCTGATTATGGTTCTTAGCATCCTGTTATTACCTAACATTGTACTATTCCTTTCAAGTTTTTGGGAATCATTTGTATTGTCCTTTCAGGCATAAGCCTGTAGATTACTTAATTATGCTGCTGTGCTTATTAAATTATGGAAAAGTACGTTCATCAAATATTTATTGATCCATTCATCAAATATTGATTAAGCACCTGTCTTGTACTTTTCTAGGCCTTGAGGATAAAGCAGTGCACAAACAGCAAAGACCGTTGCCCTCCTGGAGCTTACATTCTGCTGGGGAAACAGATGAGAAATAAGCCATTGACATATGTAGTACGTCAGTTGATGATAAATGTCATGGAGAAAATAAAGCAGAAAAGGAAGTGGCTGAGTATCGGGGATGAACTTGAAATTGTAGAGAACATGACCAGTGAGGATCCATTGAGAAGATGACATTTATATAAAGACTTGGAGGAAGTTAGGCAGTGAGCCATGCAGATATCTGGGAGAGGCGTGTTCCATGCAGAGGGAACAGCAAGTGCAAAGGCCTTAAATCTACCTGCAAACCATTGTTAATAAGTCTATTGGGGAAAATCATAGAGGAGAAGGCAATCATTGGTTCCTCCTCAAAATGGAAGCCTAATGAGAGCAATATAAAGGTGGGAAATGGCAGAAGCCATTGAGGCCAGCCTCTCCATTTACTGATGAGAAAACTGACCCTCAGAATGGTACATGGCTTGCACAAGATGACAAAGCTATAAAGTGGCAGATTTAACCTTGGACCACACGTCCCCTGACTTCAGCCTTGACCTTTTTATGCAGGCTGAATAAGCATTGTAATTGTGTGTTTCCATGGAAAGATAGAAATTCAAACACTATTTGGTCATGAATTTTGCCACAAGATAGCCTGCCCAGTAGGCATTTTCCATAATCAAAGATCAAGTTCATCCCTTTGTCCGAAGGGCAGTTGCTGAGGGTATAAAAGAATGATAAATGAAAACATGGTTAACTGTACTTTTTCACCCAGGCCTCTCCTGGAGGGCATGGCATTGTAGATGGATATAAATGGCTCAGGATAAAGTTGATGTCACCAACTCCTTGGCCTGAGGGCTTTGGCAATTCCCCTTTCATTACCTCATAGGTGAAGGAAGATCTTTGCTAATGAAGTCCTTTCTGGCGTCTCCTGGGCAGAGGGTAAATCTCATAACAGATATTTGTTCAGTTGCTTACTCTGTTTTCTCCATCGTCTTCCATGATCCCTGTAGGATTTTTCAAGTTTAAACAAGCATTTACTTGTGTTTGATATCTAGTTAAAATAAAAGCTAAATAAGTAGACAGCTTGTGTTGAAAAAGAAGAAAAACATTGGACAGAGAGTGGGTTTAGGGAACAATAATTTCACAAGTTTTTTCACTTACTATTTTTACTGATAAAAATTTGTTGATTTTTTAAATTCATTCAAGTGTATATTTAGCAAACATTTTTCAGTATCTGCCATATGTAGAGCATTGTCGGAGACACTGCTGGTATATAAACACGACTAGGACTTAATCCCTCCTTTCACATCTGCAGCTAGATGATTATAATACAGTGTGGTAAGTTCAATTAATATAGTTATTTCTTCCGTACTGTGGAAGCACAGAGGAGGAGAACTTAAACTACCTTTAGGAAGTAGATAACAAGGGTCAGGGAAAGCTTTTGGAGGAGGTAATGTCTGAATTAAGTGTTGAAGGATGAACAGACATTTTTGCCTGGAAAAGACTGTAGCCAAAGATGATTCCAGGCAGTGTGTAAAGCGTGAGCAGAGGCTGGGAGGTGAGAAGTGTCCTGCTGTGCTTGGAGAAATACAAGCAATTCTGTGGAATGTAAAGCAAGTTGTAGGAAATTACCTGAAAAGATAAGAAGTGATCACATTGTATGCCACGTTAAGTAGGCTTGAATGAGATCAAGGACAACAAGAAAGTACCATTCAAAACAAGGTACTTTCATATACGAATTGTGAGAGGACATTTTTTGTGCACTTGGAGAGAATAAGTAATGCTGCTGGGGGAGGATGGTGGGGATAGAAATTTTTTTAAAAAAGCCTCTGTTAAAGATAACTTTTGCAAAGGGGAAGAACTGTTGCAGGAGAAAAAGCCCACTGCATATTCTGTGACTCTGCTCAGATTTAGATCTGGGCTATAGTTTAATACCATGCAGAATAGAAGTTACTCAGTTACTTGTTTGGACCCCAACACTGTTCAAATATTTGCAAGTTTATGAAGGGAACTAATGTGTTTTCTTTTCCAGTTTCCAATTAGAAATAAATAAATATCAATGCACTGTATATGCAGGTGGTATATTTATAAGTATGAATATATGTTTATATACCCATCTACTAGAATATAAGCTCCATGAGGGCAGGGATGTTGCTTTCTTAATTTCATTTCATTGCTGTGTCCTCAGAGCCTAGAACAGTGAGTGGTACATAGTAGGCCCTCAATTAATTTTTGTTGGATGAACTGAATATGCAAAAACTAAGATGTGTACCCTAGTTAACCTGTGTAGAGGAAGAAGTTAAATAACAGACATTATGTATTTAGCATGATAAATGTATTTCAAAATCAACAACATGCTAAGCTGATTTTACCCTAAGACTTCTAGAGTTATGTTTGGAGAAAATTTCAGCAGTCGTTCCCATATAAAAATGTAAGACAGAATTTATTTTTAGTTTAATTACGCACAAGTGATCTCATCTTTTATTGTAGGTTTCTCTGGAGAATTAATGTGTTGATGATCCCAAACCCTTGTGTAGCTCCTCTGGGAAGAAGAGGTGCATACTTTGTCATGCCTTTATTGGCACGAGACTTGGAAAAGTGGTGCCAGACTCAGTCTGTGTTGACTGTATTCAAGAAAAAAGTAAGGGCAAATCATTAAAAGTTAGTTTACTTTGGAAACTGTTCTGTGAAGGACACTAAGATGAATCTACAAGTCCAGCATCTAGAAGAGAAATTGGACTGAAGGCTAAGAGATGTCACACACAGAAGAGATTGTTAATCAAAATGGATGATGTCACCTATAGGAATGATATCATCCATTGCTAGATTTGCTGCCATTAAATCACAGTGATAATCTGTGAGTCTCTCTCTCCCTCTGATTTTAGCCCCTTGAGCCTAACGCCTTCAGTATTGTTTTAGTATATATAGTTCTTATCCTTCTGCTTGCTTGTCTAAGAGGTTGCCTTCGATGTTGGTGTCCAGCTAAGTGACCTATTTGCTTAAGTGTCAGAACCTTACACCTAGGAGTCTTCAATAAATACCTGTTTATGTGAATCCCTTTTTGAAAGTTAGAATGTAGAAGCACTTGGTGGATAGTCCTCGTGATTCTTTTCCAGGGCAGGAATTAGTTCTTAGAGTGGTAGACTTTCCAATTCGTCACCTTACCCAAATGACTAATGAAGTAAAAACAATTAGGTGCTAATAGATGGTTAGACTAATGGGATGAATGTCTGCTGGTTTGCACTTTTGTTTTTCCTGGCCTAATGAAATTCTCATGCTGTGTCCCTTGAGACCCTTTGGATTATAGTTCACAACTGAGACACATGATACAGTCAGTTCTTGGGTCCCAGTGCCTTTACAAAATTTGCTTGTGGCCAGGAGCCTTTATCTTATCACTTATTCCTGCTGGGTTATCGTTGATCACTAATAGATCTTTGATCCCCTTAGCATGTAAGATATGAAGTAAATATTTAATGAATTTTCCTTACATGTAGTAATACATGTGTTTTTTCCCTCCATTCAAAAGAAATTGTCATTCATTGATGGGGGGAATACAAAATGGTACAGACACTTTGAAAGACAGTCTGGCAGTTTCTTATAAAGCTAAAGATAGGCTTACCATATGATCTAGCAAGCATGCTCATTGGTATTTACCCAAATGAGCTGAGAACATATGTCCTCATAAAAATCTGCACACAAATGTTTATAGCAGCTTTACTCATAATTACCCAAAATTGGAAGCAGCCAATATGTCCTTCAATAGGTAAATGAATAAACAAATTATGGTATATCCATACAGCGGAATATTATTCAGTGATTAAAAAGAAATAAGCTACTGAGTTTTGAAAAGACAGAGGAACGTTAAATGTGTCTTAAGTGAAAGAAGCCAGTTTGAAAAAGCTACATACTGTCTGAGTCCAATTATGTGACATTCTGGAAAAGGCAAGACTATACAGACAGTAAAAAGATAAACAGTTTTCAGGCATTATGGGCAAGGGGAAAGGGGTGAATAGATGAAGCACCGGGCATTTTTTTTTTTTTTGAACAGTCCAACTATTCTGTATGATACTGTAATAGTAGATGATATTATGCATTTGTCAAAACCCAAAGGAGTCTGCAGCACAAAGAGTGAACCCTAATGAAGCTATGGACTTTAGTTAATAGTAATGTAACAATATTGGTTCATCAGTTGTAACAAATGTACCACACAAATGCAAGATTGCTAATAATGGGAGAAACAGTGTTTAGGAGGAGAGGGAGATTATGGAACTCTTGTCTCTGTACACTTTTTCTGTAAATCTAAAACTGATCTAAGTAAACAGTCTATTAAAAAAAAAGATTAATTTTTCTTCTGCTGTAATCTTCATATCCAAAACGTGAGATAGTGTAGCCACCAAGCCGTGCAAATGCACTGTTTTATTTAGTTGGGGAAGCCTTCAGAATTTGACATATAAACCATAATTGATGTTGGGGCACGTAACAGTTTAACAAAACATAAGAAAGGAAGGTCCAAAAATTCCATGGTGATCTAGCATAGTTAAGGAAGAAATTTTTGGACATAGTGTGAGCAAAGTCAAGTGGCCTTGAGGATCAGTATTTCTTTTTTTTTCTTTTTTTTTTTAATATTTTATTGTACTTCAGGTGAAGGCTTATAGAACAGATAGTTTCTCATGTAACAGTAACACACATGCTGTTTTATGACATTGGTTAACAACCCCACAACATTTTAACCCTCTAAATTCTCGAATTTTTTTTTTTTTTGGTGAAAATACACATAGCCAAAGATACGCCATTTCAAAAATTTTTTTTACATACACATTTAAGTTACATTGACTATGGTCTTCTAATTGTGCTGTTATTCTCACTTAAGATGAAGGCTTACAGGACAAAATAGTCTCCCATTTAACAGTTACTACAAATGTTGCCCTATGACAATGGTTAACAATCTCACAACACATCAACAATATCCTTACTCTACTTTGTGTTCCCTATCATCAGCTTCCTACTCCCCTTCTGCCTTCTGGGCCTTGTCACTGGACTCCTGTACCTCGTTACTCTCATGGTTTTACTGGGCTGTCCATTCCCAGGCTGAGCAGTGAACCTCGAAGGTAACTTCACCACTGAGCTAAAAGGGTGTAGGATCAGTATTTCTTCACTGGTATTTTTTCTAGTATTCTCAGGATTCTAATTTCTGGGGTTGAATTTCTCTCTCCTCACTCCTGTTACACCTCCCATTATTTTAAACATGATGTACAGGATGGTTACTCTCACTTTTTTAAACCAGAAATATCTTTCCATACTCAAAAAAGGCAACTGTGCCAATTATTTTTGCTTACAGATATAAATAATGCTTGCAGATTTTAGCATCTCTTTTAATAAATAGCTGGCTACGATCTATTTCTCCCTTGTATTTTACTGTCCATCTTCCTCAACAAAAATCCTGGTTTCCCTTTCTTCATCATTCTATTCATTTCTTAATCATCTTCCAAAGTGATATTCTTTGTTACCCTTCTTCTAAAAATTTGAAGGACCTTGGAGCTGCCTAATCATCCACTATTAATTCTTTTTCCTTAATGAAATAATTGACATTGGTGGCCACGCCTTCATAGAATTCAACCCTGCCTCTTCCTCAGGGCATCTCTGCAACTTACAATGGTTATCATTTAACTCTCATATGGCTTCTTTTGCTGTCTCCCTCCAGTCCTTAGCTTTAACCATTTTTAAGATTCAATTCTTGGCCCTTTGGCTTTTCTTGGCTTTTTTCTTCTATTCCATTTCCTGTGAAGAGGCTTTAATTCTGTTCCTTCAACTCTCAATGTCCATTTGAAGGCAATAACTCCCCTGAAACAACAGGGCAGGACATAGTATAGAAGGGAGTTGGCAGAGGGGCACAGTGCATCTTAGGAAATGTTTTACCCTGTGCACACTGTTGGTTATGTGTTATTCTATACTTCTACACTTCATCATTTGAAAGAGTTGAGAGAAGATCCCACCCAAGTCCATGAAAGCTGCTCTAAACGACCCTTGACTAGACTCAGGGAGTCAGGCTAGAGCTGCTACACCAACCTTCCCTCCAGTTTTAAGTCTGAGATTAGACCTGCTCTTTGGTCGACAGTGAGTGCAGCCAAGAGCTCTCTGAATCACCTGTTTGTTTGGTCAGCATATGAGTCTGGCTGGAATTCTTCTCTTTCTAGAATGAAAACAGAGGAAAACCCTAAATTTGGGACCCATAAAATAACAGTGCAGATTAAGGGAAAGAAGCATCAAGCTTAAAGATTAGAGGAAAAAAAATACTTCTGAATATAATTTATTACAGGAAACAGCATAAAATTTTAAATAACTTTTAGGTATCCTAAATTGGAGACAGAATCTCAATGGAGGAGTATAAATCCCATAGAACAGACTGCATTGAGGTTAAAAAAAGGGAGGGGGGAGGGCTGAATGACACGCACAAAAGATGGGAAGGAAAAACAAACAAACCAAATGGAGTTACAGAGTTAAAATTCACTTGGGAGTCTCCAAGGAACAGAATTGACATGATGGAAAATCCCATGAATCACAAGGAGGATAACCTTAAAAATATCTTCTAGAACACAGAGAAAAAGGGCAATTGGATAAGACAGACAAATGAGCAAGTGACAGGATTGAAGGACAGGGATCAGAGGTAGAACCTGTGTTAGAATATGGGAATAAAAAGTGAATGTGACAAGTTTCCTGTTTTCCACATCCTCACAAGGTAGGTAACAGATCTAGATGAGGCTCCCTGAGAGACTTAAGATTTGACTTGGACATGGAATGGGTAATTCTTGAATAGGCAAATATGAATGAGGAAAGGCATTCTCGGACAGGGACAGCTTGGACAAAGAAGCAGGAGAGTGTAGGATATTCATTTGTTATTAAAAAAATATTTATCAAGCATCTTCTATGTGTGAACCTCCCCCTTTTGGTGTGAGCAATGAATAAGACAGGAAAGATCTGTTCCTTCATGGAATTTATTTCAAGAGGGACAGAGCCAGACAATATACAAAAACCAAAAACCAAAACCATTCCCTTTGAGTCAACTGAGACTCATAGCAACCGTAAAGGACAGAGTAGAACTGCCCCATAGGGTTTCCAAGGAGTGTCTGGTGGATTCGAACTGCTGACCTTTTTGGTTAGCAGCCAAATATACAACATATAAGTAAACAAACAAATGAATAAGGTAATACCGTATTGTGATATGAACTATGGAGGACCAAGGCAGATGGATATGTTACAGAGTAACCAGGGATGGGGAGGATGACTTTAGACAGGGTATGAGGGAAGGCCTCTTGTCTGAGGAGGTGACATTTGAGCTGAGATGTGAATGATGGGATGAAACTAGCCATGCTAGTTTCTTCTAGACAGAAGGAGGAGCAAGTTCAGAGACATTGAGGCTGAGCATGTTCAGGAGATGATCCATTGCCCAAGTGGTTGACTGGGGCTGTAGCTGTACTTCTAATTTGGATAGTTCTTTTCTTTTTTTGTTTTCAAGAACTGAAAGTAGCATTTGGAGAGAGTACTAGTCCTAGAAGTTAGTGAGCTTGGTCCTGTTCTCTGCTAGCAACTATCTTCAGAACTTTGGGCAAGTTAATCATCCTCTCTTGGCCTCAGTTCTTTGATCTGTGACATAAGGGTAATGGTTTATAGCTGTACTCTTGCACTTGGGTAAAATATACCATCTGCCCCTGGGGATACACAGTGGTGGGCCAGTGGGGTCAACCCAAAGCCGTAGAATACACCCTGTGCAACTTCTTGGGCTGTTAATTTCACTAAGGGGTTTGGGAAAAATAATATTCTGCACTAGAAGAAAAATTCTCTTGGATTTTTAAAATTAAAAAGTCAAATGTCAAAGATATTTCATGCTTTTGGCAAGCCACTTCAGGCACTATTCCCATATTCATGAAAATATTTCCCTCGTGAATTACAGTGGAAAAGTTTCAGAAGCATTAATCCAGACACTCTCTAAGGTTTTTTTCCAGCCCTTATTCTGTGATCCATGATTCTTCATTTTTGGGTTATTTCTTGTTGATCTCTTTTTCTTCTATGAGTGAATGAATTATCCAATATAGATTGCTCTATATTCCTTTTAATTTAAGGGAACTCCTTTTCAGTTCAAAGAAAGGACTTTAAAACCAAAGTACTTCTAGATTTTCTAGAGGATATGAAACACCAGGTTTAGAGAGGGAAGAGAACTTACAAATTAATCGTGGTCAATATTGTTTTAACTTCACAGAAATAATCACAGATAACTCACACACTCTTCACTTGGACCTTAAGGAGATTTGCTGTCCTTCTCATCAGAGTTTAATGGAAAGCTATTCTAAAAGCACATCCCTTCTTTCTTAATTTGTAGTTCAACTGATATTTTTTACAGGATTATATATGGATACTTTAAACTATAAGTAACAGAAAACTTCACCCAAACTCGTTTAAGTTATGAACAAATATATTATCCCATATAAATGGAGGTCCTGTGGTCAGACAGACTTGGCTGCATTTCCTTAGGATCTCAGCTGCACTCTTCTGTGTTGCCTTTTCTTTTTCCAGCCAGTTATGCTATGGTCCCAAGATAATTGCCACTCCCAGCAGCAGTCATTTCTAATTTTAGTGGGAGAAGGGGCTCATTTTCTAACCATAGACTAAAAATCCTTGTCTCCAGTATGATTGGCAAACAGAGGCAATGTGTCCCCTCTGCAAGGTGAATTATATTATCATGATCAGAGTAGGCTGATCTGGACTTGGGTTTAGATTTGGGATACAGTCTCTTTCTCCTGAGACCCATGGATTGCATTGGAAAGGGGGACACCTGAGCTAAATCATGGCTCTGTTAGGAAAGAGGAAGGTGGTGGATACTAA
Source organism: Trichechus manatus latirostris (assembly GCF_000243295.1). Lineage (NCBI taxonomy): Eukaryota > Metazoa > Chordata > Mammalia > Sirenia > Trichechidae > Trichechus > Trichechus manatus. The sequence goes on from NW_004444022.1 coordinate 5,673,662, forward strand.
GTGGGCAACCACCCTGTTAAGTGTTTAATAGAAACTACTAAAAAGGCTTCAATAGTGAGTCCTAATTTGTTCTTTGCTAACTGCACCCAAGCTCTGAAGCAGCAAACATTTTCCTTCTTGTGAATAGAAACAGAGAGGGATTGAAAGTTTCCATTTAGAAAATATTTACTGGGTTCCTACAGTGTTTCAAGAACTGAAACCCACAGCTTGGTGGGGGAGACAGTCAGGTAAACAAATAATAATAATGGCAGTGGGAATGACCACGAACATACAGACAGTTCATATCTTTAATCAATCCATTGTAAGATTATGGCAGTGAGGACTTTTTCATTACTTTGTTCATTGTGTATCTATAACGCCTAACACACTGCCTGGCACATACTGTGCATGCCACACATCTAGATTGAAATAATGTTTCTTAGAACCAAAAATCAGTAGTGATTTTTGAAAGAATAATGAAACAATGTTGTTGTTGTGTGCTGTTGAATTGATTCCGACTCACAGTGACTCTTTAGGACAGAGTAGAACTGCCCCATAGGGTTTCTAAGGAGCAGCTGGTAGATTTGAACTGCCCGCCTTTTGGTTAGCAGCCTGAGCTCTTAAGTACTTTGCCACCAGGGCTCCAAAATAGAGGCATGTAAAACAGAACCTCAGTGACAGGTCTGACTAGTTGGAAGGTTCTGTAAACTAAGAAGTCTAAGGGGGTAAATTAATTCCTTCTCTCTCAGAAGATGTGACCATCTAATGAAGGACTTTTGATGTCAGAAAAGCCCTAAAACCTTAACTTGATGTGTGACAAGTTGAAGTGGTGTCTATACCCTAGATGAATTTTTACTGCGCAAAAATATTTAGCATAGCACCTAACATATAGTACACATTCAATAAATAATTGATGAATGAATGAATGAATGGTGAGCTTTATAATTAGATTTGGAAGAATATTATGATTAGATTAAATAGTTTATATCCCACTGTGCCTGCATGCATTTAATTTTTTCTTTGCTTTTAGTGGTGTGATTTGTGATAATGGTAGACTTTTGTTATTTTAATGGACAGCTATATTTCTAATGGAAAAATATAATGAAGTGAATGGTGCTTTGACTCAGTTTTCTGTGCCAAACTAAAGTCTACTTTTTCGGAGCATTTGTTGTTGTTGTTAGTTGTTGTCAAATCATTTCTGACTTACGACAACACCATGTGTGTCAGAGTAGAACTGTGCATACAGGCATAGATTTTGCACCTAACAGAATTGCCTCTTTAGTGCCTAAAGGAAAATAACCTCACGGCCTACCAACCAAATATGTAAAGAGATGACTAAAATTAAATAGAATAACTGAATGGCATACTTGGAAAGGACCTAAGAGATCATCTAATCCAACTCTGCTGTTTAGTAGATGGGAAAACATGAGACCAGACAAGCAGGATGATGGCCTGCTGTTTCAGTGCTGGTAGGTGGTAGAGTCAAAACTCAAACTCAGGTCTCTCAGCCCAGCTGAAGTTCTCTGTACGTATGAGGAAATAGCGGATAATTGATAGCAGCAGTTGTATTTTAAAGTTTGATTTTAGGCAATAGCTAGCTTTGAGCCATGGGAATCTTGCACGTCCTGAATAGACTGTTATTTTGTTAATGGGCCATTTGGAATAAGGAAAAATTTAAAGTAATAGTCTCCTTAGGTGGTGGAGAACAGTATTGCGTGTAAAAGACTTAAGTCATTGTCAGAGGAACTGGTAACATTGACTGCAACACTGAGAATTTTAAACAAAAACTCCTTGGTGACTCTTTCTGAAATACGTTGTGGGGTAATGACTTTGCTAACAATGAGGAAGGCAGTGTTCCTTTGAGAATGCTGGCTTCAGGAGTCTATGTTGAGCGAAGTCTGTCTGTTCACCTCTTAGAATATGTTTTGTCGGTATTCCTGTATTAAAAATGTCTAATAAAATTAATTAGTTAATTTATTAGGATTTATACTTTATGCTGTTTACTCCTTATTGTTTATAAATGTTCTTAAATAGGTTTGATTATAGCTAGTTTTTAGGATATTCTTCAGAGTTAGAAACACTGGACATTCTGTATCTCCCCAAAGATGTCAGACAGATGAAAACTGAATACATGTTCATTCATTCTTCTATATCATGCAAGAGGAATATTGTAATTTGCATAGGCCATACATAGTTCAGAGTATGCTTTTACTTCCTTTGCTTTTTTCAACATACTTATTATTTTCTGGTTTGTCTTTCCTCATATAATCTGCCCTGACCCCATTTCGTTGGCACACCCACATTCTGTTTCACTTGTAGGCGTATATGTGTGTGTACAGATCTTTATTTAGCTATATTTTTTAAATCCTCGAGTTTTATCTGTGCATAGGATGGTGATTTAAAAATTCTTTTAGTATAGTTTCTTGAATTCATCTATAGAATCTTGTGGAATTGTTTACTTATATTCTCTTCTTCTAAATCTTAGCTTCCCAAGTACCCAAAATCTGCTGCAGTCTATTTATTTTAAAATTGTATGTTAGTAATAATACAATTTATTTATATTTTGAATGAAAAACATCTTTCGTATTAATTTTTATCTGGCTTCTCTTATGAGCTAGGAATCATTTGTGTTGTGATGCGTCTTATGTTCTGTCAATTCATTAGCTCAATACAAAGATCCCTGTTAAAATTAACCAAGTGCATTTCCAATATCAAGGTTTCAAGAACTATACTGTTGTATGTTGGTCAGTTACTTAGAGAAGACAAAAGGAATTTAAGTAATATGATTGTCTCTTTCAGCTGATTGTGTGACTCTAGATAAATTACACAGACATTTCTGTATGTCTCTACCTGCATTATGGTTCAGTCATGTTACCAATAATTATTTTTCAGGGATTTTTCCAAGATTTTAAATGGAAGTTGATAATATATAGCTCATTCAGCCAATATTTATTATGTTCCAGCTGTGTGCTAGTCTCTTTGCATTGTGGTGACTGTGACAGATATGGTGTAGATATAATATGAACTAAGATATAATCATAATGTGAACTAATATTGTTTCAGTGCTTCCCATGTTCCAAACATTGTTCTAAAATACGCTAAAAAATTATCTAATTTAATCCTTTCAAAAGGTCTTGTGGTGTAGATGCAACAATTATTCACATTTTATAGCTGGAAAATTGAAACTTAGATGAGTAAGGGACTTTTCCAAGATTTCTCAGCAAGTAAGTGATAGAGTTGGGATTCTAACTAGGTCCTTCTGAACCCAGAGTCTGAGCTCTTACCTTACTTATACTGACTCAGAATTCAAGTGGGTTTGGGGATTTGTTGTAAGGAGCTGCGGTGGCCATTACTTGATGATTTTTATTTTTTCTCTGAAGTGGAAGTTGAGGTTTTCTGCTGAGATTTTAGTGGGGTTAAAAAAGGGAATGGAGGATTGTGGCGACTTGAGGAGATTTGGAAAACACTTGTTGAGTAAGAGGGAGAGGTGATAAAGAGTGGGCATGCCAGCATTTCCAAGGAATCAGTTGATGGCTGTGGACCATGATTTTGTGGTGATATAATTCCACCAAATAATGTACAATGTTGCGTGAAAAAAAAAATTGTGTTTAAAAGTCAAACAACCCAATAACTCTTTGTATCAACTGGGATTAGGTTCAGTTACTAGCTATAGAAATCCAAGATATTAGTAATTTAAGACAGAAGTTCATTTTTTTTTTCTTATACAAAAAAAATCTTGAGACAGGTAGTCAAGGGCTTGTATGATATCTACATAGTTATCAGAGTTTTTTCTGTCTTTAGCTCCACTGTTCATTCTTTGGGTAGGCTTTCCATCTCAAGGTCACTTCCTAGTCATAAGATAACTGCTGGAGTCTCAGCTGTCATGCCCACATTGCAGACAGCAGGAAGGAGAAAAGGAGGGAGGGCAAAAGACCGCCCACTGAGTCATCTCCCTTTGAAGCATTATCCCAGAAGCCCCAGTCAGTGGTTTCTGCTCCTGTCACTTTGGTCACTCCTAGGAGCCCTGGTGGTGCAGTGGTTAAGAGCTTGCTTGCTAACCAAAAGGTTGGCAGTTCAGATTCACCAGGTGCTCCTTAGAAACCCTATGGGGCAGTTCTACTCTGTCCTACTGAGTCACTGTGAGTTGGAATCAATTCGACAGCAACGGGTGTGGTTTTTTTTTTTTTTTTTTTAAATGCAAGAGAGTTTGGAATTATAGCATCTTCTTTTTTTTTTTTTTTTTTAACTTGGGCACTTTGCAGCTTACAATAATATAGGAGCCTGCTATTAATGATAAAAGAAAACTGGCTGTTGGGTCGGCAACTTTCAGTCTCTGCAGCACTTTTCTAGCACCAAATCTTCTGTTGTACACCCAAAACTTAGAAATATTAGATTAAAACTGAACATAAAAAATATAGATTTTGGAATTTTCTCACAAGCTTAGAGTGTAAATACTTGCCTCTGTTTTCTGCTTTACAATGCTAGGAAAGCATGAAGTCCTGGTTCTGTAGAGGAAAAACAAGGAAAGGATGCTGATTCTTCCTTTTTTTTTTCCCCAGGGCAAGTCTTGCACCACATAAATTGCTGTAGGGTACTGATATGTTCTGGAGGCAGGGAAACTGTATATATTTTTTAAAAATGTTTACTGCCAATTGTTTTGTGTAGTTATTAATTGGTTTTTTCATTCTTTCCCAAAGAGAATTTCACAGTTGTTGATTCTTCTTATAGACAGTTGATTTCTAAGTTAAACACAAACCAACTACATTCTTTAAAAAAAGATAATGTAAAACAAATGCTTTTGAAACAAACACGATTTGTTTCATATTGATAGTTTTTCATATTGTTGTTCAGGGAAGCAGTGATCCTCTTTTTCTAAACCTCTTTCCTTTCAGATGGCAGAAAAGTGGGGAAATTATTGCAGGAGCCTCTGTAGTGACTTGATAGTGACAAAGGGAAAAAATTCAAGATGGCCAGAAATTAAAGTCATGTAAGAGGACCATTCAGAGCAGAGAAAAAAAAAAACAATACCTTTAGATGTATAGAACTGAGTCATCAAACATTAAGTGCCTCCTGACATAGATCCCAGTTTCTCTGGATGGTTTTAAGTAGATTCACCAAAAAATAAAAAAAACAAACAAACACGTTGCCATAGAGTCGTTTCCCACTCATAGTGACCCTACAGGACAGAGTAGAACTGCCCCCTACAGTTTTCAGGTAGTGCCTGGTAGATTCTAACTGCCGACCTTTTGGTTAGCAGCCAAACTATTAACCACTATGGCCCAGTTATTCCTGATTGGTTTTCAGTCCCAGTTTTGTGCTGATTGATGTGACTTGGTGTTATGTCCTGTCCCAGGAAACCAGTGAATGGCTTGATGCTATCTGTGGTGTGAGCCCACCTGTAGGACCCTGCAGTGTGCTGGGTTCAAAAGCTGGGTCTGCAGCTGTGGGAGGGTTCAGGGCACAGGGCCAGGGAGGTGGGAAGGTGGGTGTCTTAGGCTGGGTTCTCTAGACAAGCAAAACCAGTAAAGCGTATAAATATATCTATATATATAGAGAGAGAGAGAGTGAGAGAGAGAGAGAGAGAGATTTGTATCAAGGACATGGCCCACGCAGTTGCAGAGGCTGGAGCGTCCCTAGTCCGTGGGTCAAGATAGAGATTTCTTCTGATTCACATAGCTGCAGAGGCTGGCGAACCCAAGATGGGCAGGTCAGAGAGCAGGTAAGCTGCTAGTTCAAGTCCCAAGAACTGGAGGTCACATGAACAGGAGCCAGCTGCAGAATCCAGAGCAAGCAAAAGCCCCCGAGCCTTGCCAGAATGTCCACTTATATTCAGCTCAGGCCACGTGCCCAAGGAAACTCCCCTTCAACTGATTGGCTACTCACAGCAGATCCCATCATGGAGGTGATCACATTATATCACATCTCATCATGGAAGTGATCACAACATCATAGGACTGCCAAATCACTGAGAATCATGGCCCAGCCAAGTTGACACACAAACTTAACCATTACACGGGGTTCACCTGAGGATTAGAAATAAAGACTGAGGTCAAGGAATTGCTCAGGAGTCTGGCTGGAAGGCAGTCCAGACATCCCCAGATAAGCTGGGTAGGGTTTTTTTGTATTAACGTATTGATGCGTTAATACTGAGGAGCCAGGAGCGGTCACCTTTCTTAGCATTTTGTGCAGAATCTTGCATGGGGCTTTAGGCAGTTGACACATTTTGGATTTATGGAAAACAGTTTTCTTGGATACTTAGCCTGTCTCCCTGGACGACATGTCAGGTCGGAGGCTATCATAGCATTTTCTTTGTGAGTATAAATAGTTCTCTGAGCTGAAAGGCTTCTGCATTCATCTCTTATTCCTGTCTGGGTGGGAAGTGATGTTTTATGACTTGTAACAAAGGCTCACATATCACCTGCCTTTAATGGTAACATCAGGACGTCTCATTTCCCAGTACTGTGGCTTTAATTTCCTGTCATCTGGATGGCTGTGTTCAGAGGCTCGGATGTGCCATCCCAAATGAAAGGAGTGACAGGAAGCATCCTTGCCTCATGTTACAATTTGCCAGAAGGTAGTCAAAGGAGTTGTTTATGCCTTACTCCAAATGAATGGGTCACACCATTGCCTTCCCATTCTTTGGTGATATTAAGGAGGTGGGGAGTATTACATTAATATAAGTGGGAGTCTTAGCAGGGCAGCTGATATGATCTTCATGAACATTGATAAGGTGTGAAAAGCAATTGATAGGATCAGAATGTCCTGAAGTTACCTTCAAGCAATAAAGAGATGGGGAAGAAGTGGAATAGAGAGCTATGGATGAATAGAGGCAATGAGATTTTAAGGAAACCGTTTAGCATCTGTGCTTGATTAAGTTTGTCTATATCCATTCTTGTTAGTTGTCATGGAGTCAGCTCAGATTCGTGGTGACCCTGTGTTCAACAGAATGAAATGTTGGCCCGGTCCTGTGCCATGTTCACAATTGCTGGTATGCTCAAGTCCATTGTTGCAGCCACTGTGTATTTTGAATGACTTCCAATGACTATATCAGACAGTATTCTGTTGTGGTCTATAGGGTTGTCATTGGTTAGTTTTTGGAAATAGATTGTCAGGCCTTTGTTCACAGTCTGCCTTAGTCTAGAAGCTCTAACGAAACCTGTCGACCATGGGTGACACTGCTGGTATTTGAAATACCAGTGGCATAGCTTCTAGCATCATAACAACATGCAGTCTACCACAGTATGACAAACTGAAAGATGGATGGTGATTATATCTACTAGTAATAAGGAACTAAAATATGAATGAATTATGTAATTGTTTTTTTCTGGAATGATAAAAATATTAACTAGGAGTGATGAATAATTGGAAGGTGATTCTTAACCAGACACCCAAATGTCTCCTTAGTCCTTAGATGTCTTCCATCATTTTCCTGATGATACTTTTCACTGTAGCCGTCTTCTCTTGGTAACTCTGAGATTCACTGGGCAGGTTTGAGTGCTCTTTTGAGATTTTTGGACATGAATGTGATGTGTGCCTTGTCCTTGCGATTGTGGGTGTTTCTCCAGCAGCATTGAGCTGCTTGAGGGAGGCAGGAAGAAGGCACATTGTTGGCTATATTTAGATGATTATGCTGTTGGTTGAGAAGGGCCAGGGATGAGTGCAAAGGAGTGATCACAGTCATAGGCCATGAAACATTAAACTGGATAAGCAGGAAAGTGAGGACAGGAGGGAGGGAGATGAAGAGTAAACCACAGATACACTATACTTACTTGGGTGGAAGAGAACAGTTTTCAACAATGTTGGACAACTGAGATTTTAACATTTAATATGTTGTTGTTGTTAGGTGCCGATGAGTCGGTTCCGACTCGTAGCCACCCTGTGTACAACAGAACAAAACACTGCCCTGTCCTGCGCCATCCTCACAATCATTGCTGTGCTTGAGCCCATTGTTGCACCCACTGTGTCAATCCATCTCTTTTAGGGTCTTCCTTTCCTGTATTATATTTAGTATAGGCTAATATAAATCTTGCATTTTTTTGTAGTCTATTTTTTTTCTTGCCTCATCCTAATTCTTGATAATCCTTAAATATTTTATGACTCTAGTTCACTAACAATTGACAAAAATAAACACATCAACAAACAACCTATTCTTTACATACATTTTTTGATCTACCTATAAAGTATCTCTATTGGATTTATATTATTGACAGTTTTTTGCTTTTTAATATTTCTAGTCAAGCTGCACTTCTTATATTTCTCTGTGAATTTATATATTATATTCATTGTACAAATAAATATTCCCACCTAGAAATACTGTAACTTTACTGAGGTAAAATTTTATTTCGGGTGTTTTTATGTGTCGACTTTAAAAAAAAAATCTGCAATGTTTTCTGAACATCTCCAGCCCTTTTACTTATTCAAATGTATACTCTACCCTTCACGTTAGTGAAGAGGTAAGTCACTATTTTACATTGTGACTCATTTTTCTGGCTTACCTCACTTCCTTATCCCTCTCATTGGAATGGCTAATTGAGGTAATTATCTGGGGGAAAAATCAACCCCCAAACTAAATTCTTGCTTCGTTTCTTCATTTCATTGATGTCATTGAGGTGCCTCCCTTTATATTATTGGGAAGCAGACAATAATCTATTATGTAAGCTAAAATAAGGGAGAATGATGTAATGATAAGTGCAAAAAAGTTCCTGTCTAGTCTAGAAAAGAAAACGGAGTCGCAGTGAAAGAATTTGCAATTTTTCTTCAGCACTGCCCGGAGGGGAAGGTGTGCTAGTTATTAATGAGTCATTTTGCTCTTTATACAAAATATCCCAAGGTAGAGAAGGGCAGTTCATCAGGCTACACCATCTCGTTCCTCCGGCATACAATAAGCTTTGCTTGGTTTTGTTCTCACCAAACCAGCTGCCAATCGCTAACTAAGCTTCCGGAATGCATGCTCCATCCCCAGTCCCTTGGAAGGCCATGCCCCATCTAGATAGGTCCTTAGTGCTTGGACCAAACCAAACTTTCTATTTAAATAAATGATGATCTGGAGTTTAAATCGGCTTCTTGTTCCTTAGATTATAGTAAATCGGTTCCGTTATATCTGTTACAGTCTGGAAAAATCAAACAAAATCATTTTTCTGAAACTGAAAAAAGTCAGATCCTCATTCATGCTGATTCCCAAAGGTTCGACCCCTGTGAGACTGACCACCTGGCCTCATCCATTTCTGAACTACTCATGATGGATGTTTAATACTTGTTGATTGTTTTTTATTTACATTTTTGTGTGAGCCCAAGGCACTAAAGAAAGGTTAAATGGGAAGATTCTGTGACATTTATATTTTCGTGTATTCTTAGTTTTCATTTTGCATTCTTATAGCTTTAATGATATTCTTGAGGTTTGGGGGCAATTGGCAAATGAAGACTGATATTTGAATTTAGGCTCAACTTTTTTTAAATTTTAGTTTATCTTGAGGATAACACTATTTTATTGAGTGAGATAAGACAAATAATATGGAACCCTTCTAATAAATATGAGAAAGGATCACTTTTATTCTTAAGAAAAAAAACTTATTCCTGCTGATAAGATTTTTCTGAATAATTTAAAAATACTTGTTTGAAAACATTTTCATGCTCTAAAACTCTGAAATTTGGGAGAATTAGAGTAAAGTGTAGAAAAGGAGATACATTTGGGAATATCATTGGTTGGGTGAAGTAGTTTTGGTTCAGAGATATAAAAAGAGAGATGATGGAATGTAATTATTTTGAAAATTACAAACACCAGAGGAAACATTATATAAAATGACTTAATTTAGCCATTTTAATATTTTCTAGACTATCTGATTTAAAAAGAATGATGCTGAGAAAACAGGGGAAATTGAAATAATGCTTTAAAAATGGTTTAGAGCATTCTTTAAAATGTCTGGTGATTGAAATTCATGCAGTAAATTTCCCCTCTGGCATATGTTAGGTGTTGGATAAATAAAGATTAAAATGAAGCACTGCACTTGGCATACAATAAAAGGAAATCATATGTTTTCCTACTGTTTATCAATTAATGTCGTACCTTAATTATATTATCATGAAAAAATGCAGTTATAAACCCTAATTTATGCTTGATATGCATTGTGACATAGTTTTACCATAAACACTTAAGAATAGATCCTTTTTGGTAAGACTTTTTCTCCCTAGTTCCTCTGTTACTCAGCAATACATTCTTGGATTAAGGAAAGTGCCTTCACAATATTTGGAAACAACCCTTTTCTTTGCTATGCAGGATGGATATATTTAAAGTAAACATATTAGGAAAGTGTAGAGATTATTGGTTACAGAATTTTGTTCTTTTTGTTATTGACTGGAATAGTAACATGTGAAGGTGTCCTGAATTAGGGCTATGCTGATAAACATTTAAAAAGGTTAAAAATAAGCAAAGATCAAAAAATGAAATGAAGAAATTGAAAATATTCTTTAAGTATATAAGATGCAGTTTTAAGAGCATAGTAACTGAAAACCAAACCAAATAACACTGCCGTTGAGTCGATTCTAACTCATAGCGACCCTATAGGAGAGTAGAACTGCCCCATAGGGTTTCCAAGGCTGGCGCAGTGGTTAAAGAGCTCAACTGCTATCCAAAAGGTTGGTGGTTCGAAGCCACCAGCCACTCCACGGGAGAAAGATGGGGCAGTCGCCTTCCGTAAAGATTTACAGCCTTGGAAATCCTATGGGGTGGTTCTACCCTGTCCTGTAGGGTGGCTATGAGTCTAAATTGGCTCCACAGCAGTGGGTAATCTTTGCAGGTAGTCTCCCACATCTTTCTCTTGCGGAGCAACTGGTGGATTGAACCACTGACCTTTCAGTTAGCCAAGTGTGTAACTACTGCACCACCAGGCTCTTTAGTTTCTGAGAAACCCCTCTCAACATTAAATTTAGTAAATCCTCCAAATTTGTCACCAATCACCAGAAAACAGATCATAACATTTGAAACACCAGTAAGGAAAAAAATACTTTCTGACTTAAACAAAAAAATCCTAATGCTATATGATGTCTATCTTGTGCTGAACAAAGTTAATTTTAACACAGCAATGAAATACAAGGGATCTCTTTAGAATATCAGGGCTCCAGGTAGAGTAAATACCTTTAATTCTAGGCAAAAGGGCATAGTACAAGAAACTTGGTTTATGTTAAGTTTTATTTTATTGTACTTTAAGTGAAAGTTGACAATTCAAGTTATTCTTTCACACAAGAATTTATACATATGATGTTATGTGACCCTAATTGCTCTCCCTATACTGTGACAGTACATTCCTCCTTTCCACGCCTGATACCCTGTGTCCATTCAACCAGCTCCTGACCCTCTCTTCCCTCTCCTCTCACCTCTGGACAGGAGCTGCCCGTTTAGTCTCATGTATCTACTTGAGCTAAGAAGCACACTCTTCACGAGTATCATTTTATGTCACATAGTCCAGTCTAATCTTTGTCTGAAGAGTTGGCCATGGGAATGGTTTTGGTGCTGGGTTGACAGAAAGTCTGGGGGCCATGCTTTCCAGGGTTCTTCCAGTCTCAGTCAGACCATTAAGTCTGGTTTTCTTACTAGAATTTGAGTTCTGCACCCCACTTTTTTCCTGCTCCATCCGGGACTCTCTGTTGTGTTCCCTCTCAGGGCGGTCATTAATGGTAGTTGGGCACCATCTAATTCTTCTGGTCTCGGGCCGATGCAGTCTCCTGTTTATGTGGCCGTTTCTGTCTCTTGGGCTAATACTTTCCTTGTGACTTTGGTGTTCTTCATTCTCCTTTACTCCAGGTGGTTTGGGACCAATTGATGCATCTTAGATGGCTGCTCACTAACTTTTAAAATCCCAGATGCCACTCACCAAAGTAGGATGCAGAACATTTTCTTAATAAACTTTGTTATGCCAGTTGACCTAGATGTCCCCTAAAAGCATGGTCCCCAAACCCCCATCCCTTCTACTCTGTCCCTAGAAGTGTTTGATTGTATTGAGGAAAGTTCTTAGTCTTGGTTTAGTCCACTTGTGCTGACTTCCCCTGTAGTGTGTCCTGTCCTTCCCTTCACCTAAGAATAACCCTCACCCTCACTCCCCACCCTTGTAACCATCAAAGAATGTTTTCTTCTGTGTTTAAACCTTTTTTTGAGTTCTTATAATAGTGGTCTTATACAATATTTGTCCTTTTGTGACTGACTAAATTCACTCAACATAATGCCTTCCAGATTCCTAAATGTTATGTTTCAAGGATTCATCATTGTTCTTTATAGTTGCGTAGTATTCCATCGTGTGTATGTACCATAATTTGTTTATCCATTCGTCCATCACTGGGCCCCTAGGTTGTTCCCATTTTTGCTGTCGTGAACGGTGCTGTAACGAACATGGGTGTGCATATATCTATTCTTGTGACGGCTCTTATCTTTCTAGGATATATTCCAAGGAGCGGAATAGATGGATCATATGGTACTTCTATTTTTAGCATTTTAAGGAAGCACCAAATCAGTTTCCAAAATGGTTGTACCATTTTACATTCCCATCAACAGTGTATATGTGTTCCAGTCTCTCCATAGCCTCTGCAACATTTATTTTGTGTTTTTTGGATTAATGCTAGCCTTGTTAGGGTGAGATGGTATCTCATTGTAGTTTTGATTTGTATCTCTATAATGGCTAATGATCGTGAGCATTTCTTCATGTGTCAGCTGCCTGAATATCTTCTTTAGCGAAGTGCCTGTTCATATCCTTTGCCCATTTTTTAATTGGGTTATTTATCTTTTTGTTGTTAAGGTTTTGCAGTATCTTGCAGATTTTAGAGGTTAGACGCCGATTGCAATTGTCATAGCCAAAATTTTTTTCCCAGTCTGTAGGTTGTCTTTTTACTCTTTTGGTGAAGTCTTTTGATGAGCATAAGTGTTTGATTTTTAG
>NW_004444022.1:5686856-5688009 GCF_000243295.1 Trichechus manatus latirostris
TACGTTGCTGAAATCTTTTATTGGTTCCAGTAGTTTTCTTGTGGATTCTTTGGGGTTTTCTGTGTATAAGATCATATCATCTGCAAATAGAGATACTTTGACTTCTTCCCTGCTAGTTTGGATGCTCTTTATAAGCTTTTTCTAGTCTAATTGCTCTGGCTAGGACCTCCAGCACAGTGTTGAATAAGAGTGGTGATAAAGGGCATCCTTGTCTGGTTCCCGTTCTCAAGGGGAATGCTTTCAAAGTCTCCCCATTTAGGATGATGTTGGTGTTGGCTTTGTATAAGTGCCCTTAATTATACTGAGGAATTTCCCTTCTGTTCGTATTTTGTTGAGAGTTTTTTATCATGAATATCTGTTGGACTTTGTCAAATGCCTTTTCTGCATCGATTGATAAAATTGTATGGTTCTTGTCTTTGTTTTATTAATATGATGGATTGCATTGATTGTTTTTCTAATGTTGAACCAACCCTGCATACCTGGTGTCTTGGATTGAATTTTGTCCCCCTAAAATATCTGTCAACTTGGCTGGGTCATATTTCCCAGTATTATACAATTGTGTACCATTTTGTAATCTGATGTGATTTCCTTATGTGTTGTAAATTCAGTCACTGTGATCTAATAAGATGGATTAGCAGCAGTTATGCTGATGAGGTATACAAGATTGGATAGTGTCTTAAGCCAATCTCTTTTGCAATGTAAAAGAGAAGCTAGCAGAGACACATGGGAACCTCATACTACCAAGAAAGCAGTGCCAGGAGCAGAGCGCATCCTTTGGACCTGAGGTTCCTGCGCAGAGAAGCTCCCAGACCGAAGGAAGATTGATGACACGGACCTTTCTCCAAAGCTGACAGAGAGAGAAGGCCTTTCCCTGGAGCTGATGCCTTCAATTTGGATTTGTAGCCTACTAGACTGTGAGAAAATACCTTTCTCTTTGTTAAAGCCATCGACTTGTGGTATCTCTGTTATAGCAGCACTAGATGACTAAGACACCTGGTATAAATCCCACTTTATCATGGTAAATTTTTTTTGATATGTTGCTGAATTCTGTCGGCTAGAATTTTGTTGAGCATTTTTGCATCAATGTTCACAAGGGATATTGGTCTCTAATTTTCTTTTTTTGGTATCTTTACCTGGTTTTGGTATCAGGGTT
>NW_004444022.1:5688109-5732341 GCF_000243295.1 Trichechus manatus latirostris
ATATGGGTTATTTGCTTCCTCTCCTATTTTTCTTTTGTTAGTTTGGCCAGTGGCTTATCAATTTTGTTGGTGTTTTCAAAGAATCAGCTTTTGGTCTTGTTAATTCTTTCAGTTTTTTTTCTGTTCTCTATTTCATTTAATTCTGCTCTAATTCTTCTTATTTCCTTTCTTCTGGTGCCGAGCGCTTCTTTTGCTGCCGAGCGCTTCTTTTGCTGCTCTCTTTCTACTTCTTTCAGTTGCAGGGTTAATATTTTGATTTTGACCCTTTCTTCTTTCTCTGTGTGTGAATTTATTGCTATAAAAACAGCTAATCGCTGTTTTTGCTGCGTCCCAAAGGTTCTGGTAGGATGTATTTTCATTCTCGTTTGATTCTACGTATTTCTTTATTCCATCCTTAATTTCTTCTATAACCCAGTAGTTTTTGAACAAGGTGTTGTTCAGTTTCCATGTGTTTGATTTTTTTCCTTGCTTTTTCTGTCATTGATTTTACTTTTATTGCTTTATGTCAGAAAAGATGCTTTGTAGTATTTCAGTACTTTGGATTTTGTTAAGGCTTGCTATATGGCCTAATATGTGGTCTGTTCTGCAGAATGTTCCACGTGCGTTGGAAAAGAAAGTATACTTGGCTGCTGTTGGGTGGAGTATTCAGTATATGTCCATGAGATCAAGTTAGTTGATTGTGGCTTTTAGATCTTCTGTGTCTTTATTGACCTTCTTTCTGGATGTTCTGTCCTTCACTGAAAGTGGTGTGTTGGAGTCTCCTACTAGTATTGTGGAGCTGTCTATCTTCTCTTTTCAGTGCTGTTAGAGTTTGTTTTATGTATTTTGGAGCCCTGTCATTGGGTTCGTAAATATTTGTTATAGTTATGTCCTCCTGGTGTATTGACCCTTTCATCATTATATAGTATTCTTCCTTATCCTTTGTGGTGGATTTTACTTTAAAGTCGATTTTGTCAGAGATTGATCTTGCCACTCCTGCTCTTTTTTGAGTGTTGTTTGCTTGACATATTTTTTCCGTCTTTTGAGTTTTAGTTTGTGTCTTTAAGTCTAAAGAGTGTCTCTTGTAGGCAGCATATAGACGGATCGTGTTTTTTTATGCATTCTGCCACTCTCTCTCTCTTTATTGGTGCATTTAGTCTATTCACATTCAGTGTAATTATTGATAGGTATGAGTTTAGTGCTGTGATTTTGATGTCTTTTTTGTGTGTTTTTGACAGTTTCTTCGTTCCACTTAATTTTCTGTGCTGAGTCATTTTTCTTTATGTATTTTCTTTTCATCTTTTTTCTTGTTGTTGATTTTGTATTTGCTGAGTCTTTATATTTTTCTTGTTTTTTATTTTGACATGTAGGATTGTTAGTTTCCTTTGTGGTTACCTTAGTATTTACCCCTTTTTCTAAGTTTCAGCCAGTCTTTTATTTCTGTATATTGTCTTGACTTCCTCTCTGTATGAAAAATCTGTGACTACATTTTTTAATTCCCTCGTTTTTGTTTTAATGTTGTCATCTTTTACATGTTGACTTCTCTCTTTCCCTGTTTTCAGTGATTTAGCTTTGATTTATTTTTGTGACTTCCCTATCTGGGTTGATATCTGGTTGCTCTGTCCTGTGTTCTAGTGTTGGGTTGTTATCTGATGTTACTGATTTTCTAACTGGAGGACTCCCTTTAGTATTTCTTGGAATTTTCGTTTGGTTTTTGCAAATTCCCTAAACTTCTATTTCTGTGGAAATGCCCTAGTTTCACCATCATATTTGAGATACAGTTTTGCTGGATATACAATTCTTGGCTGGCAATTTTTTTTCCTTCAGGGCTTTATAAATGTCATCCCATTGCCTTCTTGCCTGCATGGTTTCAGCTGAGTAGTCTAAGCTTATTTTTACTGACTCTCCGTTGTAGATGACTTTTCTTTTATCCCTAGCTGCTCTTAAAATTCTCTCTTTATCTTTAGTTTTGGCAAGTTTGATTATAATATGTCTTGGTATCTTTCTTTTGGGATCTACCTTATGTGTGGTTCGATGAGCATCTTGGATAGATATCTTGTCATCTTTCACAACATCAGGGAAGTTTTCTACCAACAAATCTTCAACAATTCTGTGTGTATTTTCTGTTATCCTCCCCTGTTCTGTACTTCAATCACTCGTAGGTTATTCTTCTTGATAGAATCCCACATAATTCTTAGAGTTTCTTCATTTTTAAAAATACTTTTTTCTGATTTTTCCTCAAATAAGTTGGTGTCAAGTGCTTCATCTTCAGTTTCACTAATTCTTACTTCCATTGCCTCAATTCTGCTCCTGTGACTTTCTATTGAGTTGCCTAATTCTGACATTTTATTTTTAATTTTCTGTATTTCTGATTGCTGTCTGTCTTGGATTCTTGCAGCCTGTTAAATTTGTCATTATGCTCTTCTTAATCTTCTTAAGTTCCTTTATTGCTTGGACTGCATTTTTCCTAATCTCCTTCCTGATCTCTTGAAGAGTTCTATGTGTTAATCTTTTGTATTCTGCCTCTGGTAATTCCAAGAAATGCTCTTCTTCCGGAAAATTTCTTGATTCTTTATTTTGGGAGCTTGCTGAAGCCATCATGGGCTGCCTCTTTATGTGATTTGATATTGACTGTTTGCTCCAAGCCATCAATAACTTATTATACTTATTTCTTTTATGTTTGCTTACTATGTCCTATCTTCTTGTTTTGTTTGTTTTGATACACCCAAATAGGCTGCTCATGTGAGTTATCCCTATCACCTGTGCCCCTGAAGCTCCAACGTCCTGCTACCAGGTGGCCAGACCTGCCACTAAATATATGAGCCCGGGATTCCGCCCTCTCATCCTGTATGGATTCAGCTCAGGTGTCCAGGTAGTCAGCCACCAAATGTGTGGTGCATGCTCTCACCTACAGTACTAGACAGGCATGGGTGATTGGTGTAGGCACAGGCATCCGGCTGTAGCGGAGGGTCACTTGCTGAGCAAGGCAGGAGGCCGATGGCCACTCCCAAGTGTCTGGGAAGAAAGTGTGTCCCTGTTCCCTAGAGCATGCAGGTTGGTTGGTTTTGCAGCCAGACTGTGGTACCCAATGCTGTTGGCTGTAAGGACTGGGAGGCACCACTTATTCTTGGGCCCCTTTCGCAGTTGGCTAGGTGGCATGGGTGGAGCCACCAGTCCTCAGGCCCCTGCTGTGGGTAGGTGAAGACCCTGCTTAATGGGCAGAGCAGTATCAAATGTCAGGAATCTGCCACTTCACAGCTGAAGTGGCTGAAGTTAGACTTGAGGTTGATACCCTGTTGTACTGTGGTAATGAGGGCCTGCGGTGTTGAAATGGGCCCACACAAGTCTCTGCAGAGGGAAAGGCACTCAAAGTCCATTTACTCCTTAAGCCTGTGCCTAGGCAAAGGAGCTGTGCCCACCCTGAGTTCCTGGCTTAGGGGAGCCGGCAGATTATTCTTTCCCCTGTTTGTTAATTTGTTCCCTCTCCAAGGCCAGGAGAATGACTCAGGGCACGTGACAGGTCCTACTTCCGGCCCAGGGGACTCAGCAATCACTGAAGCTGTCCCAGACCCAGTGCAGAACCGGGAGTGGGGAGGTAAATGGGAGACAGGTTTTTCCCAAAGGGGGGTGTTTATGATCTGTGCGGTAGGCCAGATGTAAGTACTTGTGTTTCGCTGATCGAGGGCTGCTTCTCACTGGTTCTGCATGTCCAAGTAGACTCTCTGCTGCTGGGTCTCTCCCCATGTGGAGAATGCCTCCTGAGCACTGCTGCTTGCCTCACCATGCACCAGGAGCTGATCTGGCCTGAAGAGCTCTGGCTCATGCCGGGTTAGGTCTGGCAACTCCTTGCTGCTTCTGAACCATCTCTCCCTCCCCTGCCACTCAGTCCGATTCATCAATTTTGCCTTTGATGTTCAGGGCTCCTAGATTGTCATACATAATAGATTCGCTTGTTTTTTTGGGTCTTTGTTGTAAGAGGGACCGTGGAAGCATCTGACTACTCCGCCATCTTGGTCCGGCCTTCTCTTATGTTGATTTTTTTTAACCCTACTCGAAGTTCTGTTCATGTGTTTTCTTGCCTTTTTCCTGATGGTGGCTCCCTTAACATTTTTGCAAACAGAAAAAACAAAGATATAAATATCCTTTTTTACCCCCTCTAAGAAACCTGTGGGAATGTGGAATTTTGAAGTAACGGTATGTGCATTTTGCTTTTTATAAAAACATAATGCTTCTAATACTTTTTATTTTGAAGTTTTTTATTTATTATATGAAAGGCACTTTACAGTACACTGGCAGCTTCTGAAGGGTTTTTCTGGAAAGTGAAGTGCTGAGACTGTCATCAGTACAAAGTCAGGACTTCGCAGGGGAGCTGAGCTCCACATGTCTAAACCTGATTAGGTATAAAATGTGTGTTGGGGGAGCGAAGCAGGAACATTAGGTTTTTCTATTTCTGATTCTCCAAATAGGAACATTTTCGGTCTTATATGGTCCCTGCCGTCAACTCTAGCCCAAGAGGGCAGATACACATATATTGCCTTGATATACGTAGAGGCCATAGCTTAAAATATCATGTAGTACTTTTTGTCTTTTAAATTTTGAATAAAAAAAATATTTTATTCATTTACCATTTTCCTTTTTACTGGACTATCTCATTTGTGACCCAGGAGCATGGTATAAGGGGGGCAACTCTAAGGTAACTGATGCACTAAACAAGGCTGAAAAATGTTTCCTTTTCCTTTCACAGATTGACTCCAAAGGAGCCCTTCCTGCCCCTCATCATAAATGCCAACCTGAATAATTTGCCCTAAAGTTAGCCAGCAAGGAAAGGTTAGCAGTATTACAACTGACCTTAGTAGTGCAGTAGGTCCCCAAACCCAATCCTCCTCTACCACAGCATTTCTGAAATGGTGGTCACTTCTTTTGTAGAGCAGTGTTGTTTCTTAGCAAAATAAAATACGTGATTCAACGTCCTTGATCTCCAATACACAGTATGTAGTCTGGTGAATTTACAATCCAAAGAGGGTAGGAATTGGGAGACCTGAGGGGTGAGTCAGTCTGACCTTTCAAGATTAATCCTGGTAAACAATCATTTTGCTCTAGCGATACCCGCGTGGTTCCTTGATCAGTGAACTGTTTGTACTGGCCTAGGTTGACACAAGTACAGAAACTGAGAGTCAGAATTTAGAAACATTTATAGCAGTTTGACACAGAAGTTTTATGTCTGCTGAATCTAATAATACAAATCTGGCCTTATATTTTGTGTGTCTTTTTATTTCATTTTTTTAGCAATTCATTTTCATTGTATTTACAAAAATATTGGTCTACAATGGATTGGAAATTAAAAAACAAAACAAAACAAAAACCTGGTTCTCCAACATAAATAGTAGAAGAAGTACTGCTCTAGATGGATGGATGAAACTCATTAGGAGGAGATGGAATAATTCATAACCAGTTTATTGGAATGGTTTGTTACACCTGCCTTCTCCTCCTTCCCGAGTATAAAATCATCTTCCTTGTTAGAAGGTGCTCTAAGTTTTCTTAATTCTTTTTCCTTGACAGGAACTTTAAGGAGATGTTGTCTGGGACTGGCATTATAAGGCAGAAGTGGACATACTTAGGGCTCAGAGGCTCCATAGTATGCACTGTTGTGTGTGCCATAGCTTTCAGCCAAAAGTTAACAGATCCCTTACCCACATACCCTTGCTCCCTACAAAGCTTAAGAACTGCAGCTTCAGTCCCTCTCAAAGATTTGCCAGATAACTTCTAGTATGATTACTTCAGCCTCAGTTTCTCACAAAGAACTCCCGTGAGAAGAATGTTCTGAGCTCTTCCTCACGCTTTGCTTCCAATTTTGATTGTCAGTAGGTGCTTAGCATCCCAGGGGTGAGAGCTGTGTTTTATTCTTGGTTTTATCACCAGTGCCTAGCGCAGTATTTGACCCACATTCTTAGCTATTAGATTTGTTTGTTTAGTGAGGAGCAGGGAGGGAGTCCTGAGGAAGTCAGGCTTGAGGTCTTGCATTGTCTTTACCCCAGCATACAAGATGAGGCTGTACACTAGTTTGCCCCATTTAATGTCTTTCTCATCAACTGAAAACCCCATATGGAGAAGCTTCACAGTTGGGAGATCTGTGCCATCTCTAGAACCTGCCTGTCAGGGGTCGTGGTGACTGATAGCAGTATCCATTCTGTCACACTGTAATTTCCACCCTCCTCTCTGCCAGCTGAGAACACAGACTCTGTGTGTGATTCCTACCCTCTTTCCATCTTACTCTCCTCTGTCACAGTAGACTCTTTTCCCCTAATGCTAACTGGCTCCTTGTCTAGACAACCCACTCTTCCATCTCCAGATAGCTTTGTCTGAGAAGCCCGCAGGCTTCCCCACTTCCAGGAACTATTTCTCTGGTATGCATAATTAACTAGGTCTAACTCTGATGGTGTGAGTCAATAAGTAGGCATTTGCGAAAAAGAAAATGAGGGCATTTTTCTTCACTTAGGGATATTTATTCCTTTCTGTGGGATGTTTATTCCTTTCAGTGGTTAAAACCCTTGGAGTATGTCAGGATGGATAGGTATCTCAAAAGCAAGATTCTGCTCTACTAAGGTTCTTATTGGACTTGATGTTATTTTCCTGCAGGGGACCTGGATTTTAGGAAGTGAATTCCCTCATGATCAGGTAAATTGGTAGACACAGAAGTGGGCCATCCAGAGGGGTGATAATATGTCTGATAAAATAGGAAAGCTTGTTTTGTTTCTGGGTTTTCCTCTGATTTTCTTTCTTATCTGACCTACCTGAAGTGTCTTCATCTTTGTGGTTCTCCTGCCAAGGGGCATGCAGATTCTTTGGTTTTGAGGTCTCAGGTCGACAATCTTTAAAACTTCCTGTGCTCTGTAAACTGCCAGAACCTCTTATCAGAGAAAAGGTGGCCTGGGAAGGCCTCTCGCAAGGGCCAGTAGTTAACATAGGCAGTGCGTACCCACTGTGTCATGATATACCAGCTTATCTTGATCAGCTTTTTGGTATACTGGATTTACCAATAAATTGCAAGATTTTCTAATGATTTAGTTTCTTATATAATGTAAAGGAGATTTGCATTTGTACCTTGTCTTGGTTATCTAGTGCTGCTATAACAGAAATACCACAGGTGAATGGTTTTAACAAACAAATTTATTCTCACAGTCTGGGAGGCTAGAAGTCCGAATTCAGGGTACAAGCTGCAGGGGAAGGCTTTCTCTCTCTGTCGGCTCTGGGTAAAGGTACTTGTCATCAATCTTCCCCTGTCTAGGAGCTTCTGTGTGCAGGGACCCCGGGTCCAAAGGACATACTCCCCTCCTGGTTCTTCATTCTTGGTGGTAGGAGCTTCCCTCTCCTCTCTGTTGGATTCTCTCAAAAGATATTGACTCAAGATACCATCTAATCTTGTAGATTGAGTCCTGCCTCATTAACATAACTGCCCCTAATCCTGCCTCATTAACATCATAGAGGTTAGGATTTACAACACACAGGATAATCACATCAGATCACAAAATGTGGACAACCACACAATACTGGGAATCATGGCCTAGTGAAGTTGACACACATTTTTGGAGGACATGATTCAATCTATAACATACCTATAATAATTCTCATTGCTTTCTGATATGCTTTCATATATGGAGGAGAAGAGGGTAGAATTGAAACTAATGCCCCTGGAATGACCAGTTGGCTGATTTTGCATTGCTGATGTGCTAATAAAAGTTTTGGCAATTCTCAATTATATTCATAACTACATCACAGTTATAATTAGCAAAACAAAGCAGAATAAGTGATGAGTAAGTAATAACATGATTCATACTTATTCCAATTTAAAAATCTATAAATTCTATGTATTGTAATTCAAAACAATGAAATAATATTTTCTTATGCTTGTTCTTCAATAATGCATGCCTTTTTGCTTAATTAACTTTACCTGTGGAATAGCATTTGGGGAAAAAACTCAAATTAAAAAAAATTATTTCAAGTAATTGTAGTTAATGTTCATTCATTTTGTTCCACATAAAATGACAAACTTTTGAGGTCTTTTAAATTGAGTTTCATCATCCATATGGTTAGGAAATACTTTTATAAATACCATACCAAAAACTGTGTGGCACTCTTTGTTAACTTCATCACAATTTGGTTTTATTAAAAATAGGGTAGGTTTTAGGGAATGTTATACCTGAGCATCGTTTGTCATATGTGTGTGGAGAAAATGAAGGTAAAAAATTACAGTTTTAGAGATAACAACCTGAATGAATCAAAGATGAAAATGCCTGATCAAGAATATCTATAAGCTTTACCTATATTGTTATAAAACAAAACTGGCAGGTTACATGACCTGGAAGAATTTCTCTTATCTCTAATGATAGGGCCGGCATTATTGATTATTTGCCTGCCACAGTCTTTGAGATGGATCTCTTAGATCAAATTAAAAACAATTACCATCCTAGAATTTGGTTTTTGCACCATAAGAAAAGTGTTTAAAACTTAGAGATAAAGAAAAGGTTTCCATTTCTAATAATATTCTTCCATTGTCTGTGGACTTACTAACGTAATATTCTTTTATGTCTTTTGAGAAAAACATGCCTTCCTAAACATAAACCAGCATATCACTGACAGCTTTATTTATTGATAGGAGTGTGTCTTCCTTGAGGACAGACTATTTTACTCATCTTTGTGGCTCCGCGACCTGGCATTGTGCATGTCACAGGGTAGGATAGCAATAAAAATTTGTTAAATGGAATGAAAAGAAAACATTCCAGTTGATTTAGTGCTTAGGTTTAATTATTAGGGCTACAAATGAACAAAGTCATGGGCTCCAAAAAGTAGCTTATGAAAGCGAAATTTCCATTGATAACCAGGGGACTCCTTTCTCCAGTTGAGGCAGCCATGGTGGGGTGGTGAGTGCAGGCTCTGGAAACTGACTGCCTTGGTTCAAGTTTCATGCAGCCACTACCTGGGCAAGTGACACGGCCTTTCTTCTCAGTCTGCACATTCATTGGGCTGTTATCAGGAATAAGTGGTTTAATACATGTGAAGCTCTTAAGAGAATACTTGGCTCACAGGAAACACTTTATAAGAGTTGGCCATTACTATCATCCTAGGACATTTCTCCTAATTTGATAGAGTCTAGAACACCTTTGTACTTGGAAGACACTATCCCTTTGTGTTTAGCAGTCTTCCTTGTCTCAAGGGGATTTGTTCACTGCCAGATAATTGAGATCCTGCCCTGAGGAGTCTCAATTCTTGGGTAACAATCCTTGCATTCCTTGGATGTAGTTTTCTCTGGGCAGACTCAGAGTGTAGTCTACATTATTTTCTAAAAGTAACGGTCCCCTCTCCCAAATTATAAATCCATTGGTTTTCTGAGTTTACCATGAAAACTCTCTGTAACCTTTTTTTTGAATAATGTGCATATCTTTCATTTGCAATCAGTTATCTTATATGAGGAGCAAGCTGGATTTAGACACAAGTATGATACTGTTTGTATATGCTATTATACAAATATTATACTATTATACTATACAATAAGCAACATCATGATATATGGAGAAAAGACTGAAGTTGTAAAGGATTTCATTTTACTTGGATCCACAGTCAACGGCCATGGAAGCAGCAGTCAAGAAATCAAATGACGCGTTGCATTGGGCAAATCTGCTGCAAAAGACCTCTTTAAAGTGTTAAAAAAGCAAAGATATCACTTTCTGGGCTAAGATGCACCTGACCCAAGCCCTGGTGTTTGCAGTCGCCTCATATGCATGTGAAAGCTGGACAATGAATAAGGAAGACTGAAGAAGAATTGACATCTTTGAATTACGGTGTTGGCTAAGAATATTGAACATACCATGGACTGCCAGAAGAACGAACAAATCTGTCTTGGAAGAAGTACAGCCAGAATGCTCCTTAGAAGCAAGGATGGTGAGACTATGTCTCACATACTTTGGACATGTTATTAGGAGGCACTGGTGCCTGGAGAAGGACATCATGCTTGGTAAAGTAGAGGGTCAGTGAAAAGAGGAAGACCCTCAACGAAATGGATTGACACAGCAGCTGCAACAGTAGGCTCAAGCATAACAACGATTGTGAGGATGGCGCAGGACTGGGCAGTGTTTTGTTCTATTTTACATAGGGTTGCTATGAGTTGAAACCTGCTCAATGGCACCTAACTAACAACATTATACTATTAACTACTGTTACATTCTTTTTCATTTTCCTGAGAATCAGCCAGGACCAGTGTCAGACTTTTCACAGCATTCAAAATCTATCTTTAGGTCTCCCTGCACCCAGTCATGTGGAGTGGTTAGCAGTGAGCCAAACCATACCAACCCAGTGTGGAGAGGCAGCTGAGTCCATGGACTGTGAAGCCAGTTAGCCTAAGCTAACATCCCCACTCTGTCTCTGCCTAACTTCTCGTGTCTTGGTTACCTCCTTGGTAAATAGGGGTGATAATAATACTGATCTCATAGGATTGTTGTAAGAGTTTAATGGCTTAAATGAGTAAACCATGGCATACAGCAAAATAATATTGTTTATGATTATTATCGCCTAGGCTGGTGATGATTCTTCAAAAACTGTATTTAAGTACTTTTTTAATGACAGCACTGTGAAGGAAAGGAATGATCTACTAACAGATTAGATTTCAATATCAAATGGTATAAAACAGTATAGTGTTTAAGAGTTCTTTCAGTTTAATTTGTTTTACTATTATAATTATCAGATTTGTTACTTGAATGACCTCCTGACATAACTGAATAGAAAAATATTCCTCTTTACGCTGAAGAGATTGAATTTCCATCTCCAGCTCTAGGATGTTGGTGATCTTGCTATCTCAATATTGTTTTAAGGAGCAGCTCAATATAAGTTATGCCAAAGCTATTGTTATTTTGATAGCTATTTTCCAATAATGATAAGCAATGCTTTCTTGAAGCCTGATACATTTAGTTGCCTGGGGACATGTCTTAAGGTTAATTTAGCGTGGAAAATCCTTGAGGAGTCAGTGCTGCTATAAACCAAACATTTTACTGGAACAGCACTCAGGGTTTTTTTTTTTTTGTTGCTGAGGTAGTGATCCACCACCATCATCACCACTTTTGCCATCGAGTTGAGTTGATTTCAACTCATGACAACCTCATGTGTGTCAGAGTAGAACTGTGTCCCATAGGGGTTTCAATAGCTGGTTTTTCAGAAGTAGATCGTCACGCCTTTCTTCCAAGATGCCTCTGGGTGGACCTGAACCTATAAACTTTTGGTTAGTAACCGAGCACATTAACTGTTTGAACCACCCAGGGATTCCAAGGTGGTAATACCTGTCCTTAAGATATTCTGACTTATATTGTGTCTGATGGTAATTCCCAAACTGTGTACCATGGGACATCAGTCTTGCAAGATACTTCAAAAAAACAGGGGGATTATGGTCAGATAAGTTTACTGCACATTCTTTGTCTACTTTGGGAGGTCCACATTGCATGTCAGTTAATTAAAAGCTCTGAGAAGTCTTGGACTAAAGAAATACTTAGACTCATCATAGTCACAAGAAAAGTATTAGCCCAAGAGACAGAAAGGGCCACATAAACCAGAGACTGCATCAGAAGAGACCAGAAGAACTAGATGGTGCCTGGCTACCACCAATGACCGCCCTGACAGGGAAAACAACAAAGAGTCCCTGATGGAGCAGGAGAAAGGTGGGGTGCAGAACTCAAATTCTAGTAAAAAGACCAGACTTAATGGTCTGACTGAGACTGGAGGAACCCCAGAAAGCATGGCCCCCAGACTCTGTCAACCCAGCACCAAAACCATTCCCAAGGCCAACTCTTCAGGCAAAGATTAGACTGGACTATGTGACACAAAATGATACTCGTGAAGAGTGTGCTTCTTAGCTCAAGTAGATACAAGAGACTAAATGGGCATCTCCTGTCCAGAGGTGAGATGAGAAGGCAGAGAGGGTCAGGAGCTGGTTGAATGGACACAGGAAATCAGACGTGGAAAGGAGGAGTGTGCTGTCACAGTATAGGGAGAGCAATTAGGGTCACATAACAATGTATATAAATTTTTGTATGAGAGACTAACTTGAATTGTAAACTTTCACTTAAAGTACAACAATAAAATAAAAAAAAAACTTAAACAATACTCATTATTACAGTATTTTGGAATTTCAAGAGAGCACTTTTTCAGGAATTTTGAGCAGATCCAAAGCTACTTATTGAGGCCAGTTTTGGTCCTAGATGCTGCTGTGGCTGACTTGTGTGGAGGTCAGGTGACCCCTTACCTAGGAGAGGATTATAGATGGTTTTCCCGGTTCTAGAATGCAATGTTAATTTTGTACTTTCGTGTTTGGTATCTAAAGTTCTTCCTTCAGGCATGATTACAAGGTAATCCTTAGAGTTTAATCTATATCTAGCAACAGTTGCACCTGAGGAAGAGAAATAAAAGAAATATTAGTTGTCAATTTTCTATAAATTTAAGTTCCACCCATGAATTAATGATCACCAGATACCTACATTCCTTGGATTCTTCAATATAACCAGTTGCCATCAAGTCAGTTCTGACTCATGGTGACCCCATGTGTGTTACAGTAGAACAGTGCTCCATAGGGTTTTCAATGGCTAATTTTTAAGAAGTTAGATCACCAGACCTTTCTCCGAGTTGTGTCGGGGTGGACTCGAACCACCAACCTTTCAGTTAGCAGCTGAGCCATTAAGCATTTTCACCACCCAGGGACTTCATTAAAAAAACACTGACTAAATGACATTAATGCTGTACCCTCAGTTTATTGAAGATCTGTGAATGCATAGTGTTCTGATTATTGTTTTTCAGTCAACTATTGCATGTTTCTGTTGAAGGCATGAAATTGTTAAATGCTCCTTTTCAGAATTTCCTTCATTAGTACCTCTTGATAAATTCTGTTTGGAATTTTTCCTAAGGAACGTGAATAGTTCATCTTAGCAGATGAACTAAGTATAATTAACGATTCTTTTTATGTTTTCCTTTTTGTCTTTGCTGCCAGAATGAGCAAAGCCAAATTTGATACACATCATAGTAACATCTACACGTTATTTTGTTTTGTGTTTGCTTTAAACAGGCTTATATGTTACTTTAGTTCCCTTAGAAGCAGATGGTACTTAAATTTTATGTTAAAACATACTACTTATGCAAAACCTGTGTTCAGAAAATTTATCTTAACGGATAAGTTTTTTTCATAGAAATAAAGTTAAACGTGCATTAGATTTTGGCTTTCAAACCTTCTTAGCCCATTACATAGCTAAATTCCCGTTTATAGAGAGAGCAAAAAAACCTGAAATGTTTTATAAAATTAGGTATGCAAAGTATTTTGGAATGTTCCTTAAGCATGATCATTTTCTGAAAGGTTCCAATAATGAAAAAGTAACTAAAAGGGAAACTGTAAAATTTAATGAAAAATCGATATTGCCCATGAAGTCTAGAAACACAGGTATTATTTATTTTTTAACAAATTGATCCTCCTTGATTACTTACTTGATCTAGAGTACACCAAAGTGTAGGTTTAGTCAGTGAAAATTAGAGACATACTTATCACAGGCAGTATATCTCAGATGTGTGTGCAGGAATTGACAGAAACTGTATTAAATACACAGTGATCATCCATCCCAGTTTCCCATGGTGCACTGAAGGATGTGTTGCTAGTGAGAGAGAATGCATTGAACATAGCATGTATTGTAACATAATAAACCATTTTATGTATATTCATTTATGTTTTTGGCCACTGTCTAGATTTTCATTTATTTTGAATGTTAATAATGAAGAAAAATGAAGTTTAAAGGTCTTTGGTTCACATTTTATTATATATAATTTCATTTAATTGTTTTATATATTTTGATTCCAGGGTATCACCATGATTGCTCTTACAGTTTTTCCAAATGAAATGGACCTCTCATATAGAAGAACTATTTTTTCAAATCTCTTTTCTCCCAATATTCTCTCCTTTTTTACCTTGCTTAGATGAAATCATAATATAATTGGTATAAATAAAAGCTGTACAGCCTGGAGAGTGGAAAATCAAGGGAAGGGGAGGATGACTGAACTCAAATTTTAAAAGGCAATCTTGTGGAAAAGGTTAATGGACATAGTCTCTGTAGAGCTAGAGATAGAACTGGAGCCAGTGAGTTGAAGCCATAAGAAGCACAAGAAGATAGATTCTAACCCTAAAAGAATATTTTTTAATGATTAGAAATGTTAAAAAAAGAGCTGGCTACCTTGTTGAATTTCCCACCATTGGGAATGTGTAAGCAGAGCTTCAAAAGCCGGTTTCCAGATACTAAAGCATGTTTTATGGACTCTTAAAAGCTCCTTGTTCTTCCTCTGCCACAGCACCTCTTCACATTGTGCAGCGAGTGTTACTTCCGATGTCTGTCTCCCCATCTCCAGGAAGAACTGCTTGAGTGCAGCAACCATGCCTTACTCATTTTTGTGTCTCCATCCCTTAGCACAGTGCTTGGCACATAGTAGATGCTCATTAATGTGTGCTGAATGGATGATTGCACGAATAGCTGCAGGTTGGAATAATGGCTTTTCAACCTTTTTTTTTTATCTGCAGAAGATAGCCTTCAAATTGAAGTCTGACATGGAGGTCCACTATGTAAAAAAAATAAAAATAGAGCTTCTCTGGTTAAGAGGAGTTCAAAGGCCTGAAGACTTACCCACTTAATCTTTGAGGCACTTCTGAAAAACTTCTAGGAACACAGTTTAAGAATCACTGTTCTAACAAAGTTGAACAGAGATGACTTTGCTGGTTCACTTTTTTAAAAAATTTCTAATTCTATACTTCTTGATCTCTTTATTTCAGATTTTCTGTGTGTGTTTCAGACTTACCCTTTCTTGTCCTTAAAATGCTTTTTTAGGTTAGGAGCCAGGTGCTCACTAGGTGGAGCCTGTGCTTGTATACCTCCCCCCCAGGCCCGTTTTCATAGGTTGTTAAGCTGGAAAGGCTGTAGGACTGACACATTTCTTAGCTTTTGTTTAAACATTTTTGTTACAGGCTTGTGGCTACAATACATTTTGGGTGATAATATCATGACTGCAGTGTTCTGGCTACTGGCCCTGACTGTGGATGAACTAGGAGCATTGTAAGCCCTTGAAATCACATTTTATAGAACCCAGGAGAAGTGAGGAGCTCCAACTGTGAAGATGGAAATAGGCATTTAAATGGTCCTCAGCCATACTTCATCTTTCACGCTTAGGTAGAGAAAGAAAAGGTGAGAACAGAGAATGCCAGTGATAAACTCTGTCAGTCAAATGGCCAAGGAGACAGAGGAGAGGAGAATAACAGAAGTAGGAAGAGACAGGAAAGATAGGTTCCTGGGATGTTGCTTCCAAGCAAGTAATAAATGTTTCTGTATCTGGAATTTCATGTACTACCACTGTCCTAGTCATCCTAGTACTAATGATCTTCAAAACTGAAGATGCTTGAGGGTCCATTAAAAGAAGACTTTGATTAAATGCACTCATGAGAAATAGTAGAGTACTTGTGATTACAGTTTACTTAGATGAGGTGAGAAATGGAGGTTGTGGGGCTGAGATAGATATTTTGAATGGTATCAATTTATGGAACATTTTAATCCCATTTTTAGGAGATTTGACTTATTGTGGAGGCAGTTTGGAACTATTGTGTTCAGTCAGCTAACTGGGGATAGTATTTTAGAAATATTAAAAGAGAACTAGTCTGGGGCAACGAGAAAGAGATGGGAAAGGAGGTGAGAAAGAGAAACAAATGGAGTCAAAAGATGTTTTGGAAGAAGAACCTCACATACCTTGTTTTCATGCACCTTGTATCCACCTTCATTTTAGCAGCTTCACCTATAATTACTCAGTTGACCAAGAATACAATTGGTAAGCTCTCAGTAAATCCTAATTGGGTATATGTGAAGAAAAAGTAAGAGGATAGAGTGTGGAGATTCAACTATGACTGTTGTCACAGGTTGGGGAAGATAAGTCTTAAATTGACCATGTGAGCTGATGAGGAAACATCCTTGTTGAAGTGTTCTGTAAACAGATTTTAGGTTGAAACTAGTTTTGCATGTGAAACAGTTTTCAAAATGCTTATCAGTACTAAACAGGTGAATAGCCTATTCGTCTGGACCATCCTAGCTTTAGCACTCACTTCAAGTGTCTGTTCCACCTCCATGCCCCTGTCCCTCAGCAAATGACCTTGTCCCATTCTTCACAGAGAACATTGGAAGGGTACCGTGGCTGGTGTTAAAAAGGCCATTTGAGATGGAAGAAAAGGAAGTACCAGGAGCTCGTGTCACTAGGAGCTAATGCATCCAACGAACTAAACGGGCAAAAGAGTATAGACACATCCAAACTCCCTGAGGGACTGAATTGCTGGGTGGAGGGCTGTGGGGACCATGGTCTCGGGGAACATCTAGCTCAACTGGCATAACATAGTTTATAAAGACAATGTTCTACATTCTACCTTGGTGAGTAGCGTCTAGGGTCTTAAAAAGCCTGTGAGCAACCATCTAAGATACTCCACTGGTCTCATCCCTTAGGGAGGAAGGGAGAATGAAGAGAACAGGATACAAGGAAAAGATTAGTCCAAAGGACTAATGGACCACAGCTACCAAGGCCTCCACCAGACTGAGTCCAGTACAGCTAGATGGTGCCCGGCTACCACCACTGACTGCTCTGACCAGGATCACAACAGAAAGTTCTGGACAGAGCTGGAGAAGGATGTAGAACAAAATTCTAACTCACAAAAAAAAAGACCAGATTTACTGGCCTAAAGGAGACTGGAGAAACCCCAAGAGTATGGCCCCCAGACACCCTTTTGGCTCAGTGGTAAAGTCATTTCCGAGGTTCACCATTCAGCTGGGGAGTGGACAGCCCCATAAAACCAAATGGGACTAATGAGGCACAGCAGTCCAGGGACAAGGGCCAGAAGGCAGAAGGGGACAGGAAAGCTGGTGATAGGGAACCCAAGGTTGAGTAAGGATAGTGTTGATGTGTTGTGAGATTGTTAACCATTATCATAGGGCAACATGTGAACTAACTGTTAAATGAGAAACTATTTTGTTCTGTAAGCCTTCATCTAAAGTGAGAATAGTGGCACAATTGGAAGAGCGTAGTTGAAGTCACTGAACTATGCATGTAGAAATTTTTGAAATGGTGTATCTTTGGCTGTGTATATTTTCACCAAAAAAAAAAAAGGTCGAGAAGGGAGAGGGTTGATATGCTGTGGGATTGTTAACGAATGTCATAAAACAATATGTGTACTACTGTTTCATGAGAAGCTCTTTGTTCTGTAAGCCTCCACCTGAAGTACAATAAAAAAATAAAAATAATAAAAATAAATCAAAGAAAGTGCATAATAAGGGCCTTTAGAAGGGAAGTTTTTTTTAAAAAGATTAAAAACATAAAGTTGGTTAATAAGAAAAAATTTAAAATAAATCAGTAAACGATACTAACACATACACAAAAGGAAAATAGCAAAAATATCAAGGAATATTGTAAAATGAAAGAGGGATGTTTAGTGCTGGGCAAAGTGTAGTCGAGCCATCACCTCCATTTAGGGGTAGAGTTACTGGGTCCGAGGCAGCCTTTGTGGAACTGCAAGCTTCTCTTGGATCCTTTTTTTTAAATCCAAAAGTTGTTTTCAGCGCCAGTGTTGAAGGTGGTCAGTCTCCAAGGCTGAAAATTACTGTAGCTGTCTTAATTAGAACAACAACAACCAAAAAAACCAACCAAACAAACCAAAGCCATTGCCATTGAGTCGATTCCAACTCATAGTGACCCTGTAGGACAGAGTAGAACTGCCCTACAAGGTTTCCAAGAAGCAGCTGGAGGATTTGAACTGCCGACCTTTCGGTTAGCAGCCATAGCTCTTAACCACTGCACCACCAGGGCTCCATCTTCATTAGAGGACCCTTGTAAATGGGCAAACCTCTCTCAGCAAACAGCTCTGCCAGCTCACTCCTTCCCCTCAGCCTGGGAAAGTAATCCCCTCTATAAAAATATCTCCTCCACTCTGCCATACCTTAGCTCTTATCTAGCTCTTTTCCCTCATAGACAAACTCTCTGGAAGAGAATTTTCAATAAGTAGTGCTGTTTCTTCAAATCGCATTTGCAGCTCAATTTAGCTTAAAATGTATTTAGCCATTAAAATGTGTTTAAGGAAGTTTAACAACGTTCTTACAATTTCCATGATGTTGTTTTTTGGGGAAAATAATAAATATCTCTGTTTTTCATAATATTTTTTCTTATTCTTGGTGCCCCAATTTTGCCAGTTTCCTAATCTTTGTCATCTGATAGGAGAATATAGTACTGTTCCAGTCCCCAGATATCTCTTGATCCTTTGAGTATATTATTCTTGCATTGGCATGACTTTTCCTTTTTCATTTCTCCAACTGCCTTCCCTCCAGATAACTCAGAAAAATGTCTTGGCATGTGTCTTAGTCATCTAATGCTGCTATAACAGAAATACCATGAGTGGATGGCTTTAACAAGGAGAAATTTATTCTCTCACAGGCTAGTAGGCTACAAGTCCAAATTCAGGGCACTGGCTCTAGGGGAAGGCCTTCTGTCAGCTCCAGAGAAAGGTCCTTGTCATCAGTCTTCCCTTGGTCTGGGAGTATCTCAGCACAGGAACCTCAGGTCCAAAGGACACGCTGTGCTCCTGGTGCTGCTTTCTTGGCAGTACGAGGTCCCCATGTGTCTCTGCTTGCTTCTGTCTTTTATATGTCAAAAGAGATTGGCTTAAGACACTATCTATTCTTGTAGACCTCATCAATATAACTGCCACTAATCCATCTTATTACATTATAGTGATAGAATATACAGCACATAGGGAAATTTATATCAGATGACAAAAGGTAGACAATTATACAATACTGGAAATCATGATCTAGCCAAGTTGACAGATATTTTTGGGGGACACAATTCAATCCATGACAGCATGCATTTGTTATAAAAATCTCACTGTATTTCACTTTTCTACCCATATTTTCTCCTATTTTAAATTTCTTATCTCTTATGTAACTGGCAGTTCCTCTCTTTTCCGATATCATCTAATGCTCTCTTCTTTACCCTACCCTCTTCTAATACATGTTTCAATGACATAGCATTTTAAGTTACTTGAGGAGGCCAAATGCTTCTGATTCTAGGCCTTTGCACAGACTGTTCCCTCTTCCTAGACCACTCACGCTCCCTCCTCCACCTGACTAACCCCTAGTCATCACTCAGATCTCAGCTTGCTGTCATTTCGTCCAGGGAGGCTCTCTTGGCCTCTAAGAGGAGGTGAAATCCATTTGCTGAATGTGTCTCTTGTCCTCCTTATCCGTCTTTGTAGTTCTCAACACACTTGTGATGACTTATTTAATATATCATAAGATGTATTAGAGCAGAGACCATTTCTGTCTTGTTCAAGTCTGTATTCCCAGTGCCAGACATTCCTAATATATGCTGAATTGAACAGATGATATGTAAATAATACATTGGTAAAATCCCACTTTACTTTTCAAGACACAGTTTTCAAATGTCACCTTCCTGTGAACCTTCCCTACCTCCCTGCCCAAGGCAAAAAATGCCTCCCTCGTAAAACTTATACACTGTGTTTTGATTGTTTAAAAGTTAGTTAGCCAAAATGTCAAATCATGAAAGACAAAAAAAGACTGAGAAGCTGTCACAGAATGGAGGAGACTAAAGAGGCACACTGACTAAATGCAATTAGAATCCTGGAGTGGGTCCTTGGACGTTAGTGGAAAAACTGATGAAATATAAATGAAGAGTATATTTACTTAATAGTATTGTACCAAGGTCAGTTTCTTACTTTGATAATTGTACGAGAGTTGTGTGAGACATTAACAATTAGGGGAGGCCGGGTAAACAAGGTAGAGCCCTGGTGGCACAGTGGTTAAGTGATATGGCTGCTAACCAAAAGGTCGGCAGTTCAAATCTATCAGCCACTCCTTGGAAACCTTGGGGCAGTTCTACTCTGTCATCTAGGGTCACTATGGGTCGGAAAGGTATATGGGAATCAGTTGTACAATTTTTGAAGCTCTTCTCAAAGTCTAAAATTATTTTAAAATACAAAATTAAGAAGAAAAGTCAACAAGGAGATGTCCATAGAAGAGTCTATGTGTTCTAGGAATTTAGACTCCTAGCCCCTAACAGTACTGATTCTAGTACATTCTCATTAAATGCCAGATTAAATTTGTCCTTGCTTGCTCCTACTTTGGTTATTTACAGTCTGTGTTGTCTCCTTTCCCTTCCTGCCTTACCTAGCAACAGTTTGGCTTCTTTAGGGAAGACTTGGTCCCAGAGTGCATTTGCTTGAGAGTCTAGCGTCCTGTCTTTTGGTGGCAATGATATTGTGCTACGTATATACTATGTATTGATAATTTGCTTTCATCAAGACTGAGGGTAATAAAGAAAAGACGTACTACAGAAAAATCAGCTAAAAAAGGGAGTCTGACTCTTTATGCCTTGATTTTAAATTGTATCTATTTCACCTTCTTATTGAAAAATTTTATTAATATTTACATGCCAAGATATTCCAGTTTCTGATTTACTATTTTTTCATTTTTTTATGATTTTGACATTCTTTTTTTTTTAATACATAGAAAGGTGACCACCTTTGCACTAATAGCATCTCATCTCAAATCTTGTGTAGAAAATGTCCTTCCAGAATGTCTTAAATATATAAAAAGACCAAACCCAACCCATTGCTGTTGAGTTGATTCCAACTCATAGCAACCCTATAGGACAGAGTAGAACTGCCCTATAGGGTTTCCAAGGAGCAGTAATTGGAGCCCTGATGGCATAGTGGTTAAGAGCTGAGCTACTAACCAAAGGTCGGCAGTTCGAATCCGCTATCATCTTCTTGCAAACCCTATGCGGCAGTTCTACTCTGTCCATTAGGGTCGCTATGAGTCAGAGTCGACTAGATGGCAATGTGTGTGTGGTTTTTTTAATCCTAATACATTATGATAGAAATGCAGAACACTATGGCATTTATTAAAGAGAATTTGTAGAGGTTGAAGAGCAAGTTTAAAACTTTAGAAATCCTTGTAAAAACCTCCCTGAGCATTTGGAAGAGCACTCTCACCTTAGTCCATCACTTTAAAATGACTGTGTAATAGCACATGTAATTAATAAGAACTATAATAATACATTCTTATCAGCAAAAAATCTAAGAAAGGCTTTCTAAAGGTTGAATCCTTTATAGAAATTTAGGGTCAGTTTGTAGTTATTTTCCTCTTGCTCATAAACCTATGGCTTGCAATTATATACTATTGAAAACACACGATAGTTCATTTTAATCATAACTAAAGTGTCATTTGCTCTCATAAACTGTATACTGCTAACCACAGAGTAAGGTTGTCTTAGCAAAGAAAAGTCCCTCTATTTCTCACTTCCTTTGGAGGACTTTCTGCTTTGCACGGGTACCTACTTAAGTATTTCTGTGGCATCTGTCATCTTTATATCTAGGCATTCACACCTCATAAACACAAACATCCACACATAGAAAGTGTAGCACATGGGGCAAAGGCATCCTACAGCAAACGCTTTCACAATGTTATAACTAGGTAACTTGCCACATTCTGGTTCCTTCAGCGTAAAATACGGGTATCTGAATGGGGCAATTTCTAGTGGAATTCAAAAATAAAAAGCAGAGAGTCTTCAGTTTTCATATATATTGCAAATCTGAAAACATTTACTAAATGCTCAAATGATACCTACTTTGCGATGTATAACAAATACTTCTGCAAGATCAACATGTATAGAAACTCAGCAACATTTGCTGTATCTAAGGACTGTTATTGTGAAGTCTCCTTTCCTGAGTATGTTGTAGAAGTAGCCTACCTTCTAAACTCATTTGTGTTTCCATTAAGAAGATGAACAAAAAACAATCTTACATTTTAACAAGATCTCTATATTTAATGGGGGTTGGGGGTGGCTTCCACACTCAGATAACTAAATATATAATGAAATTTCTAATTAGATCTATTTTTAGGCACAACCCTGAATATAAATTTCCAACATGTCGTACAGTTTTTTTACTTTTATCATTTTAATTCCCACTTGAACACACGATCATCCAACTCTCAGATCAAGACTAAAGGTTGATTGATTTTCCGTTTGAGACCCTTGCTCCTTGTCATACTTCATGACTTCCATTTTCCTATTCACTTTAATAAAATAAAAAAATGTATATACTGAAATCCCCAGATGAGCACTGCTGTGCATTTTAAGATGGCATCACTGCCAAAACTGAAGTGCTGGCCACTAGGCAGCACCACCATGCAGTGGCCTGAAATATTTGTTCAGTAGCTGATGTGCAAATGTCTGGGCTACAGGAAGATTGAAGACATCTCTACTAAGATTATACCACAGTGCCCTCTAGCCTATAGAATAGGAAGAAAAATGTTTCCCCTTCCTGCTGTTCATTTCTGGAGGTGCATTATTTAGCAACAACCTTTTTGCTGTAAGAAGGCTAAATTTATCTGTTATATAGAGGGTATTAACCTTTAAATACTCCCTAAAATGCTTTTTTTTTTTTTTTATATTGGACATCAGGTTACCTTCTTGAAGAGTCAGCAGCTTGAATACTGCCTTACTGAAGAATAACCAGCATCCTAAAGTGTCAGCAGATGCAGAAACTCAGCAGTACTGCTGGGTCTAGAGGCCATGTCTTTGAAACCCTTTGCTTGATTGAGTAAAAGCAGAGAAGAGCTCCACTTCCCACCTCTCTTCCCCCTCCCCCATCAGAAAGCAGCAGTCCATACACACTATCTATCCCTGAACATTTCAAAGGCAGGTGTCCTTGGTCTTATCTAATTTTCATTGATCCCCAACTCTTTATTGTCTATTACCCACATTTTCTCTCTTCATATCATTTTGGAAAGGAAAAAGATCTATAGATAGATTTAAGCCTTCCTGTCTGTGTAAATTTAAGTTCAATAAATAGACTTTAAAGAGAAAATTTAGTATTTCCTAGAACCTTTCTTTGATTACTTAATATCTGTAGTGTCTTCCCCACCTCTCCTCCTCCAAACTTGAAGACCTAAAAATTTAACCCCAAGAATTTCATTAAGCTAGGCTCATAATGTATATATTCTCCAAAGAATGTTTTTGAAAAATAAAGAATCTTTGTCTTTCTTTAAAGTTTCCAAACTGTAGAAGTCAGTAAACAGTAGAACATAATTTGTTCTGCTCTGCCACTTCTTAACCTTGGGGATTCTCTTAACAGGCTGTCTCTTCCCTGATTATAAAAAGCATTTAATAGGAAAAAACCCTCCTGAGGTCTTGTAGTGCGTAGGGTTTTTAACTTGAAAAATATACTGCAGCACATTTACACTCTGCCATAAAGTACTATAATGAATAATTAAAGCAGAACTAGAATTGTCACAGTAAATGGTAACTATGGATTGTGGTGCACTGCTCTTAATTTTTTTCATGTGTTTTTGCTTGTTGATTTGGATAGCATAGTAATCAGCAAAGGATTTCCCAGTCATTAAAAGTGAATTAACAAGATAGTATTTTAATGAGTATTTTGGTCTTATTTCAGAGTTTGGTCAGTTATTTAATTCTGTACCCTTCTCTTGCATTTGCTGTAAAAAAGAACTTAATGATTTGTATAGTTTGAAGGTAAACAAATCAGAGCTCCATGGTTTGAAAAAAAATAGCAATTTTTCAAATAGATGTGAAGTTTTCCCTGGTGTTCGATTCTGAGCAATGAAGAAATGAGCAATTCACACAGAACACGTATCTTTTCTATTAAATAATTCAAAAGCAGTAAAAACAATATACATTTAAGGGCCTCTGTATTTCATTTAGATGTATCAGCTCTTAAAACAACAATATTTGTGTGCCTATATCCAAAGTGGTTTCCAAATGAATTTTCTTAGAAGACTGTCACTATTTCCTAAGTTAAGTCACTGGTGCTGAAAACTCCAGCTCACTTTCAGCCTCTCCCTGCATCCCTTTTCCAACTTTCCAAAATGGTCTTACCTGATGACTTCAATGCTGAGGTGAAAAGTGGAGCTGGCAGTTTTCACAAATTATCTACTAGTCCTGAAGCAAAGGACTGGAAATGTGATAAGGAGTGCTGAATGATGTTGGGAGCCTACTTAGGTGACCTGAACTTCCAAGCCTGGCGTTGTTCACATATTCTCTGCACCTTTTCAGAGTCCTTCCCTGAAATCATCCGTCAGGCGAGCTGTTTCTTGGAGGTCTGTGCGTAATGTCACACTGTGAAGGAGCAGAAGGTTTTAACTGTGGCTATGCTTCTGGGTTTTACACCGAAGATTTTATGCTGGCTCCAACAATGGGCTGAAGCGTAACAAGGATTGTGAGGATGGTGCAGGACCAGGCAGTGTTTCGTTCTGTTGTACATGGAGTTGCAATGAGTCAGAACTGACTCAATGGCTCCTAACAACAACAGCATGCTACTGGCTGGCTCAAACTGTTAAGTGCCCAACTACTAACCAGAAAGTTTGTAATTTGAACCCACTCAGAGGCTTATTGGAAGCCAGGGCTGGCGATCTGCTTCCGAAACGTTACCGCCTTGAAAACCTTAGAGAGTACAGTTCTACTCTGACACACATGGGGTCGCCTTGAGTTCGGAATCAACTTGACAGCAACCAACAGCAACAACAACATGCTATTATTGCCCCCACCTGTCTGTCAGTTGGCCATAGTATGGTGGTTTGCATGTTGCTATGATGCTGGAAGATATGACACCTATCAGTATTTCAAATACCAGCAGAGTCACCAGGGTGAACAGGTTTCAACAGAGCTTCCAAACTAAGACAGAGTAGGAAGAAAGGCCTAACAATCTACTATCAAAAAGTAGTCAGTGAAAACCTCATGGATCACAGTAGAACATTGTTTGACTCTCTTGCTCTGGACAAGTCATCAGGAGGAATCAATTCCCAGAGGAGGACATCATGTTTGATGAAGTAGAGGGCTGACGAGGGCATGGGAGACCGTTGGTGAGATGGATTGGCACAATAGCTGCAACAGTGGACTCGAACACACTGGTGATTGTGAGGATGATGCAGGACCGGGCAGTGTTTTGTTCTGTTGTACATAAGATTGCCATGAGTTGGAGTCAACTCAGTGGCAGCTAACAACAATGCTATTGTTGGTACCCTCATTGAATCTCAAAGTATATTAATTTGATCAAATTATGCTAAACATATGAGCATAAATCCAAAACAGTGAATTGTTTGGAATGGGATAGGGTGGGGAATGGGAGAGAGGGAACGATTCTAACGTTTGTTGGATACCTACTAAACACCTGGTGCTTGATAGGTATTATCTCCTTGAATCATTGCAACATCATTGTAAGGAACTAGTTTTCCTGTTTTGGAAATGAAAAATGTTAACTGTTTGCCCAGTGAATCCCAGATTCCCAACCAAGTATTTCTGGCTCCAAATCTAACGTTTTCCCCATTTATTCACATGGTCAGAAGAATTATCTCAGGAATAAATACTTCTGTTGTTGTTCAATGCATTACAGCTCTGAGAAGGCTTTATGTACGGCAGTGCTCCCTAGACATTACAATATAATTGTGAAGACATTAAATGGACCTTTGGTTCACTATCGTTGTGGTAAGGTAGCAAGGGAATACAAATATCAAGCCTTCTTCCTCCTGTTGCTCCCTGTCTTTTGCCTGATGGCAGGTTTTCCTCAGCCCAGCAGTAAGACTTGGACCTGGGGTTTAGGTGCTATTTAATAGAACTGCCCCATAGGGTTTACAGAGAGCAGCAGGTGGATTTGAACTGCTGACCTTTTCGTTAGCAGCCAGGCTGTTTAACCACTGCGCCACCAGGGCTCCAATTCTTGGTCTCAGTTCCTGATTGTAGATTAGATCAATTCATGTTTATTAAGGCTAGTAAACATCCTAGCTTTCCTGAGATAGCTCTGTGTTCAAGTGTTTTTATTCTTTGCCATAAAAGCAATCTCTTTAATGTGTGCCGTTCTACTTTTGTAAGACTATTCTATAAATTTGCAAAAAAGAAAAAATGCCACCACCCCCTCTCCTCCTTGTCAAACCATCTAATCTGACTTCTCCATTTAGAGATTATGTTTATTATAGCTATAGGGTCTCAAGAAACATAAGGACAACTGTGTGGAATATTTAGGGCCTCCCTTTTGGCTAGATGTGTCACACGTGGTTGAGTGAAGCCATCCATCCTGTCAGCAAGAGGGTCGGTCTTGGGCCCAGTTCTGCATCCACTCTTTCTTTTGTCAGTTGCTTAAAATAACTGAGTTTTATATATTCTTTTCCCTCATCATGTGAAATTGCAGATATTTACTGGTTTCATTCTTTCTTTTGTTGAACTAACTTCCCTACTAATGGATGTTTTTCATTTTCAAAACAAGGTCCTATATTTTCAGTTTGAATAGCTCCCTCTGATATGATAAACTTCAGTTGTTTTTCTTACAGATCAAGTGTCTCTTTCATTAAGGTTAAAAATAATCTAAAAGATGTGCGTGATAAATTCCCATTGACTGATTTAAAAATCCTGGTCCATTTTCATCCCCTGGTCTCTCCACTGCTCTGGAGAAGTGTGGAGTTAGAAGAAATGGTGGTGCATGCCCTTCCTGCTTTCAAAAATATGCAAGGCTTAAGGATCAAGGCCAAATGTATATTGTCTTAGTTTTTAGGGCAGAAACTGCTAGTTATCTACCCTATATCCATTTTCCCTTTACTTGCAGAAACCTGATATTTTTCCCAAGTGGCATTATGCCCAGATAAACTCTTATTTCCCAGCTTTCCTTGGGTGGTCAATGAGATTAAGCTGAAGTCCTTGGGTGGGCTTTCAAGAAGGCTATTTAGAGCAGGCTGACTCATCTGCGAGGTGCACCTTTTTGTCCCTTTTTTCTTAACTCCTCTTTCTGCTTGAAGTGTAATATCTAGACCTCCACAGCTGTCTTGGATTCTGAGCATGGAGAGCATGCAGAAAGATAGGATGCTGAGTTCCTGATAGCTTTGGAACTGCCTAACCCCATGCCTTCTTTACTTAAGGGAAAAGTAAACTCCTGTCTTGTTTAAGCCACATATTTGGGGTTTCTGTTATTTGCAGACAAACCTAATCCTACCTGTACTGTTTTCTTTAGCTTTCCCATAGGTGGAATGCAAAAACATCTACTCTTGCTTTTCCATCCTTTTTTCTTCTCCCAACTCTAATTTCCTCATTACTCGCATTAAAGAGGACATTTTCAGGCAGGAAGTGCCTCTCTAAAAGTCTCATATGCGGTCTGAACCTGCTTGGGAATGTCTTCTGAGCTCTTTCTGCTGTTCCTTCCTTTGTTCTCCTTTGAAC
This sequence comes from Trichechus manatus latirostris, assembly GCF_000243295.1. Lineage (NCBI taxonomy): Eukaryota > Metazoa > Chordata > Mammalia > Sirenia > Trichechidae > Trichechus > Trichechus manatus. The sequence continues at coordinate 5,715,413 of NW_004444022.1, forward strand.
ACAGAGATTTCCAAAGAGGCACAAGGACTTTTCAGAGGCACTCACCACAGTAGCTGTGGGATGCACATGAGGCTGTGCAGTATAGGCCAGTTGTTTTGCATGTATCGGTCACTTAAAGTTTGGAATCTACCATGTAGCAAAAGATGAGTTGTACAGGACTAGAGTCTCACATGGGGCAAGACCACAGATTCCAATGATATCTACAGGAAGTACGTCTGTCCTGCCAGAAGCATTGCATGGAGTGTTTCATGACTAGTGGCTAAGAAAGCTCCCTTTGAGCCTTTACTTGATTCTTGAGTCTCTTATCTGCCTTCCTGCAAATTTCTACAAAATTGCTAATGCCCAGAAAGATAGAGGTCAAATTCAGCCTGGAATAAATTAAAGGAATAATCCAATGAAAAGAAAATAAAACACCAGGGAAGCAACATGGACATGAATTGGGAATGTGGCACGAGTTAGGCACAAACCCAAAGTGAGGTTCAGGGATGCAACGTATCAGAGAAACAAGACCCTTGCTCACTTTCAGTGCCACATGCCCCTGCTGGAGGGAGAAGATGCAGATGCTGTCACATGCATGCTGTGTTGTATTGCTCCCCTCAGCCTCTGTCAGGATGCTTGGTGTTGAGGCCTTACATAAACCTTCCTGACTCAGCATCCCAGTCCCTACCATCAGTCTGCTACCCTCACAGGAACCAAAGCACTTGGCATGCTTGTAGAGAGTAATTTCTAGGTAGATTGGAATTGTTGATAATAAACACACTACACTGGGCAAAGCTGGACTAGGAGAGAGTGTCATAAAAAGAAATCTGTGATGATAATGGATTACAAGTTGATAATAAATACCCTAACAAGATAAAGCTTTTATTAAAATTATGAATGTTTCTCTTTCTCTCCCTCCCGTAAAATAACTGGGAGTGGTTATTTCAGTTTTACTTGGCATGGGCTCTTCATTGTAACAGTCGTGTATATATGTTATGTATATAAGTGTGTGTATATGTGTGATATATATGTATATATGTGTAATATGTGTATATATGTAATATATATTACATATATACACACATACAAACACACATATATATATATATATATATATATTTTTTTTTTTTTTTTTGAGGGCAACATCAAGAGCTTGGAAGGGGCCTAGAGAAGAGCAAATGCAATTATCAATAGGTTGGAAAATCAGGCCTTTAACAAAAGGTTAAAGGAGTTAGATGCGTTTGGCCTGGAGGAGAGGCAATTTAATAACTGTTAAAGAGCTGTTATGAAGGAAGACACTGACCAATGTTCTCTTTCCCCATAGAGGAATTGTTTAAACTAGTAGAGAAGAGAGGGATTTAGATTAAATGTTAGGAAGCATTTTTTGAAACTGAGGATCATTTTAAAAAATGCCACAAGCTATAACTAGTTATTGAGGAAGGTAGGGGAATCTGTTTCTTAAGATATTAGTGTAGTCGGCATGGCACAGGCTCTGAATTCAGACAGAACTGGTCTGGCATCCCAGATCTTTCCTTGGGTAACATGAATAAAATGATTTTTAGAATTCCTCCACTTTTTAGGATTTGGGGGGCTTATGAGACATAGTCTATGGACAAGCATTTAGGTGGTAAAGGTGATAAGTATTATTGTCTCCCCTTAATGTCTGAATTTTTTGTTTGAGATATTATAGCACAAAGGATAGGCAGTGTGTCCTTGTTGGTGCTGGTTATTTTTCTTTGTTTTTCGAGAATTTGGCTTTTATAGAAAAATTGATTCTAGCATTTTGTGGCAGGAGATTATCATTACTTGGTTTTACAAAACTGTAATGGGTGTGTGTGTGTGTGTATTCACACACGATGAACAAAGTAATATAAGAAAGGTATTTCAAAACAAAGGCCAAGAAAAATTCTGTATTATTCAAAAAAAGAAAACACTGGTATGTCAAGGCACAGTGCCGTAACTGGATCTATTCACCTTACCAAGTTTAATGTTACTTTGTCAACTATTTGCAAAAATCTCCATCTAGAGGCACCATAGCTCTGTTTGATCTCGTCTGCTACCCAGCGTTGGCTCCCTCCCATTCATTTGTATGTTGGTCTTTGAGGCAAGTATTCTGAAGCTGCTGCTTGCCTGCCTTGGTTATAACGTCAGCGTTTTAGTTAATGGAACAGAATATGTTTTTGTTACCTTAATGGTATTTAAGCACATGAAGCTGTTAAACTAATGTCAGTTTTCTGTATTGCCAGAGGCTAATAAGAAAGAAGCAGAAACTGGAAGTTGTTGACCCTTACCTGCAGGGGAGACTCCAGGAGTCTTAGTCTGGGACCCCAAGTTTTCTTCAAAGTGGGAGAACTTGATTCTTAGCTCTCAAGGCAGGGCTCCTAGAGTGAGTTCAGTGCATTGTTTCCTTATAAAAAGAAAACTAATGAGGGCCTACTGTGTGCCCGAGGCCAATATAAATGTTTACATGCATTAATTCATGTAATTCTCCCGACAATGCTGTGAACTTGGTACTATTTATTTTTGTTTGCATTTTATAGACAAGACAGTGTAGTCACAGAGAATATAAGTTACATGCCCTGGATCACACAGCTGGCAAATGACTGAGCCGACATTTGGACTCAGGTGAGCCAGCTCCTGAGCCTGCACGCTTAACCACTGAGCTCTACTGCCTCTCAGTTTGAGCAGCTTTGAACAAAGACTTTGGAATAATGTCTGGAAGATGACTTGACACATTCTAATTATTTGTTCCTTTTTCGTGGGAATGGTTTTGAAATTCTGGAACTAGAAAACCTTAAAGCTATCCTTTTAATCTTTGTTTTGTGACACTTGGAACACAGAATTTGTTATGGCTGGTTAACTGATCCCTCTTGATTATAAAAGCAGCTTCCCTGCCTATTCTTCAGTCTTCCAAGGTTGTTCTTTGCAGCAGTCTTATAATCCTTTCACACCTTTCTTCACATCACCACTGCTTTAACTTATATCGCCACCAGCCCCATCCAGTTAGAGTTAAATTTAGGGTTAGGAGTATCCATTCACAGGCGAAAGTCTACTACTGATGACAGATTAGAGTCCTTCTTTGTTTGGAGTCACATAGCATTGACTTGAGTCCGCCAATCTACATACAGTGGAGTATGCAGTCCCACAAAAGAGTTTTTGCAAATTCCTGAAGGGTAATATTCTCATAGGGTGTCCCTGGATGGCACAGATGATTAAGTGCTGGACCTCCAACTGAAACATTGGTGGTTTCAACCCACCCAGAGGCACTTCGGAAGAAAAGGCTGGCAGTTTGCTTCTGAAAGGTCACAGCCATGAAAACCCTATGGAGCACAGTTCTACTCTGACACACATGGAGTCGCCAAGAGTCAGAATCAACTCAGTGGCAGCTTTTTATTTTTTTTAATGTTTTCACAGTTACTTCTGGATTTGAGTTTCAGCCCCCCCTGAAGTCTTTTGCTATTTTCTTCCCTCTGCTCCATATTGTTCCATACCTGGCTCCCCCTACTCTTCCTGCCTAGATTTCTTCCCAGGTTCCTTGCACAAGGCATTTTTAGGTATAGCAGACTTCATTGAATATTTAGGGCAACAAGGGGCAGTTAGCAGTTACATCACTACAACACAAATGACTTAAAACTGAATTTAGATCTTCCTGTTCTTAAACGCCCCTCAGCAACTCCATCAGAGAATTTTCTCACCTTTATAACAGGCTGCAGCCTCTTGCTCAGCCTCACCCAGTTCTTTCTGCACCTCAGATTCAGTTTCCCTCACTCTTTATGCACAGTTGTTAGCGCACAACCAACTCTTTGGCTTTGTGCCTGCCTTTGTCTGTTTGAGGATTCATTAACATCTTGCTAAGCAAAACGGCCATTATTCTTTATCAATATAACAGAACTGGCAACGCCTTTGGAGTTTCAGGCTTCTCTCTCCCACCTTCCTCCCAACCCCTCAGTCCTGCTCTGGCCCTGAAAGTGGAAAGGATCAGAGGAAAAAACATATTTTTTCTCAATGATAAGAATTTTGACTTTTTCCTTAGGTGGCAGAAGTGGTCAGTATAGTCAGTTTCAGTTTTAAATACATCTATTCTTTGGGGTAGCCTAGTAACAAGGCAGTATTAACACTATAATTAAGGCGCATAATAGGAATCATACAAAATGTCTATAACCTGACTTCCTTCTGCAAACCGAACATTAATATGAAAGTAAACCAGTAGCACACTTACATTAACCACAGGAGGAAGTGTTAGATTTGGGGCTGCCTTTACCTTAGGGACAAATCCTTGAATAAGGCAATGATTGATAATCAAATCTCATTTTTGCTTATTAATGTGCTCGGTAGGGCATTGCATTGAGCTTGAGACATGCCAGGCTCAGGCAGAAACAAGGAGAGAGAATGGATTCAGATCAAGTGAGACTTTGACAATTGACTGCGCTACAAGGGCATCTGAGCAGTCCAAAGATGTGCTCAAAGAACGTGTGTGGCTAGGCAGTGGATGGTGGTGCCAGAGGTTGATAATCTGGCAGGTGAAGCACATGGGGGCTCCAGGTGGAGCACAGAGGGCGAAGTCAGGTACAGCTGAGCCACATCAAAGACCCTGTCCCTTCACAGCAGAATCACGGCCACTGACTGCAATGGTGGTGAGACCCTGAGGTAGGGCACAAGCCCTAATTCCAGCAGATAGGGTTCTTGTCTTACATGAGGCTAGCTTATTGGCCAGGATATCCAGGCAGATTATGGGAAGTTTTGTTTCAGCACGGTGACTTGAAAAAATTGCTAATGGGAGGCCTCAGGTATGCCTACTGTTTGTCTCTTACAGAGTCTGTCTGATTGGCAGTTTCATTTAATTCCAGGGTCTACTGGAAGTCAGTCTGTCTTCTAATCTATTTCTTGCCATTTTCACCATTAGCTCAGGAACCAGAGCAGACCTGGGCCTGTGAGGAACTGGGAAGGCAAATGCTTCCCAGTGTTTCTGGCAGGCCAGTGATCATAGAACACCGTTCAGCACACAATGTGGGGTACAGAAGGACCTGGCTTTTCCCCTGGATGTAGACAGCTAGAGAGAGCATTGTTCCCAACCTTACAATTAAAAAAAAAAAGGCGAGACAAATTGAAAATTCATGAGTTTTTTTGAAGTTACTGGAGAACTTAGTTCTAAGTGACCCCAAATCTAAGATCAGGCAGCTGCCTAAAGGAGGAGACAAGACGTGAGCCCTGGCTTACCTGAGGTACGTGTTACCAGACACTGGCAAGATTAGTTCAGCTGGGGTTGGCAAGTTGGGGGAAGCTGAGTGTGGACTGGTGAGAGTGGGTGAAGGTCCTGAGGGATAGGAGAAATTGGAGTAGTACACACCCTCTTTAGGGTTTCTCCCCATAAACTCCACTGGGCATTCACAGAAAAGATTAAAGAAAGATTTAAGAAAGGTGTAGTTGGACCTTTAGGGAGAGAAACTGTAGCTGCTGCAGAAGGCCCATGAAACTCCACCTTGACCCTTTTCATCTACCGATCAAAAGCCTTCATCTGTGGAGAGAAGGGCAACAATACTGTTTTCTTGGGACATTGGTGAAAACCCATTACAGCTCAGGGAAGGGCCCAGAACTGTGCTGGAGGAGCAACAGGAGCGCTAAGCAGACTACACCTGGGACCCAGGGACAAAGTGCCTCCCTAAAACCGTGGCTTAATCAGAACAACCGGGATCGCCGCTAACAAGTGACAAGTAGCAAGAAATAGTATTAATGGGAGAGGTATGGGGGAGGGACAAGAGCATAGAAGGAGACCCACTCTGAGGTCCAATGCAGAGAGGTGAGCCTACATTGTGAAAACAACCCTCTGGCAAGTCAGCCTCCACACTAAAGTATATATTTTGGTGAAGCATCTGGTTAGATCTTTTGCTAACTGTGTTAAAAAAACTGGTTAACAGATTTCCTGAAAAATGAACAACTGGCTGTCGCCAGTCAGCACCAGCTGGTATGAGCCGACTCCAGCATACCATTGTGAAGCAGTCTAGGTATGGGGATTAGCAATGAGGAAAAGAGGTAAAGTCTCCTGTCCTCATGGAGCTCACATTATAGTGGAAGAACCAGAAAACAAACAAGTAAACTATATAGATGTTAGATGTTGGTAACTGCTGTGGATAAAGTAAAACAGGAAAGAGAGGTGCTACAATTTAAAAGCTGGGCTTTGAAGATGAGGGAGCAAGCTTCGTGGACTTCTAAGAGATGAGCAGTCCAGGAAGAGGGGAGAACAAATATAATGGCCTAAATCGGGAGTGTCCTGGTTTATGGGAGGAGTAGGTAGGAGGCTAGTGTGGCTAGAGCAGAATGAGTAAGGGGTAGAGAAATAGGAGGTGGCGTTAGATGGGTAATGGGAGCCAGACTATGGAAGATCTTTTGGATGACTAAACGGCCATTGACCTTTAACTGTAGTAAGGTGGAAGGCCATTGGAGGGTTTTGAGCAAGAAGTGATATAATATGACTTCTTATTTCAGTAATCCCAAACTACAGTGAAACGTGTGAGAGCCAGAACTCACTGGCACTGCCTTGTTTTTCCAGGTCTTGCAAGTTTTCTGCCTTTGACAGGGTGCAGTCTTACCACTTTTCTATCACTCTCTATTAGTGGAAAATATTTGAGTTTTCCTTCTTTGACAGGTTCGTGCCTTACACTGGTTCCGGCTTTTGCAGGTTTTACTCTATTTTGGTAGTTCCTAATAAAGTTAAATATACACTTACATGTGACCCTGCATTCATACCCCTGGGTATTTATCCTAGAGAAATTAGAACTTTTGTTCACACAAAAACCTGTACACAAATGTGCATAGAAGTTTTATTTGTAATAGCCCAAAACTGGAAACAACCCAAATGTCCTTCAGTGGGCGGATAGAAAAACAAACTTTGGTACATCCATACGATGGAGTACTACCTAAAAATTAAAAAAAAAAACTATTGAATGTACACAGGAATTCGGATGGATTTCAAGGACATTCTGCTGGCTGAAAAAAAAAGCCAACATCAAAAGATATTATGCTATATGATTTCATTTATAGAACTCACTCAAAATGGCAAAATTATAGAGATGGAGAACAGATGAATGATTGTCAGGGGCTAGGTTTGGGGAGGGTGTGACTGTAAAGGAGTAGCACCAGTGAATTTCTTTGTGGTGATGGAATAGTTCTGTATCCTGATTGTGATGGTGGTTGCACAAATTTCATACACCTATACTGTAAATATTAAAAAGAGTGCCTAGAAAAACTGATGAAATCCTAACAAGGCCTGTAGTTTAGTTATTGTTGTTGTTATTAGCTGTTGGGAAGTCGGCCGCTGACTCACGGCAACCCCATGCACAATAGAACAAAATGATGCCTGGTTCTGTGCCATCCCCATGATTGGTTGCAGATCAGACTGTTGTGAGCCATAGGGTTTTCACTGGCTGATTTTCAGTTGTAGATTACCAGGCCTTCCTTCCTAGTCCGTCTTAGCCTGGAAGCTCCACTGAAACCTCTTTAGCATCATAGTCACACAGAAGCCTCCACTGACAGATGAGTGGTAGCTGCGTGTGAGGTGCGTTGTCTGGGAGTTGAACCCTGGTCTCCTGCGTGGAAGGCGAGAATTCTACCACTAAACCATATTGTACGAGAGTCCATTTCCTTGTTTGATAATATAATGGTGTTATATAAGATGTTACTATTAGGGGAAGCCAGGTGAAGTATACAGAAACTGTTTTATTTTTTCAACTTTCTCGTGAGTCTGAAGTTATTTCTAAGCAAAAAGTTAAATAATAAGGAACGTTTGTACAGTTATGTTGAGTTGATAGTAAAGGTGAAAGAGGAAGAAGCAAGGAGAACAATTAGGAGGTTACTGCAGTAATCCAGGTGAGACATGCTGGTGGCTGGGGACAGGATGGCATTGATGGTGGTACTCTTACCTGTCCCTTCGGGGTTGTGCAGTGGAGCAACTTGCAAATGCCCTAGCCTGTCTCTACACTGTCACCATCTCTGTTATCATCTCTGGATCCAGACTTTGACCAGTGCTGATCCTGAGGCAGCTGTCTGCCATTGTGGCTGCCACTTGAGCCTCACAGCAAGAGTGGGTGCTAGTGCCCTGGTGATGCTGGGGATTCCTTCTTCTTTGTTGCCAGGATTGTCCCGAGCCTTTGCAGGTTCTTGATTTTTACTCTCTGAGCTGTGTTTCCTCTACCCATGTGTTAGGAAAGTTAACCCACTGCCCTGTGGGGTTTGACCTGGAATTTCCCATTTGGAGGTGTATCATATGTGCTCTTCTCACTCCCTCTTTCTTAGGAAAGATGGTGGAATTCTTTCAGGAAGCTTCTAATTCCTTTCCTACATTCATGTGGGAAGAGTTCACCTCAGGCGTATTTTCTAACAGGGTTTCCTTATCTCTTAGCTTCTTCACAAGGCACATTCCTATCTAAGAAAAGGAAGGAAAAATACAATGTCAAAGCATTTTCCTTTCTACTGATTTTATGGTATTTATCCTCACCGTCTCTCAGGAGTGTCGCTAGCTCAGTGATCACTAGGAAAGTACAAGAGTCTTGCTCCTCCTGATTTCCATCCCCTGGGATGTAGAGAATGCAGCTGCCCCACTTGTATTTTTGCCACTAACCCGCAGGCATCATGTTAATATCAGCACACTGGCTGACACCGTTGCAGTGCACCCTTCTGGTGAGAGGTAAGTCCTCCTCATTGATTCCTAACTGTAGCCAGGCCCTCCAGCATCTCATCCTCCTGGAAGTATATGCTGATGGCTTTGTGGCATTTGGTTATGAACATGTTTTCAGGAATGGCAGACCTGCTAGGTCATTGTTAACACAAAATTTGCATTAAATCCTTGAGCAGTTCTGGGCCATTGAATCACAACTGCAACCAATTTCCTAGTAAAGTCATGAGAAGCCTTGTATACATTTTGAATCATCATTGGAATTATCTCAGAAAAATTATTGGGACTTTTGCCAGCCAAAACACATACTAAAACTTCAAGGAGAAATACACAGGTTTTAGCTTGCTTTTCTCAATGCTTTGAGATCCTTCCACTTTCATTCTATCAAAGCAGATTATCGGTTTAATAACAATCATAAAATTGCTATTACAAAATCAACTATATAATTTTTAGAGCAGCGTTAAAATACAGCAATACTTTACTTATTCCCCCATCCATGTGTTCTCTGTGATGTTATTTAAGTTGCTGAGAAACACATTATAAAGTCATCACGCATCCACTGGTGATGCTGCAAGATGAAAGATCCACAGCCTCAGAGTCAATTCTGGCACCGATGCAGTTCTTGCTACATGTAGCACACCTGCTACCATGTCACGGTACCTGCCTTTCTGATACAATTTATCTTTAGTCAGATACTTTTTAGATCAAAAGATGGTTGACCTGTTAACATGTATAATAACCTCATTTGTATTCCAGTTACAATCACCTGCATTATTTGCATTTATTAAATATTTCTGTATGCTTGTTTTTCTAATTTCATATTCCCTGGTGCTTACTCTCAGAGCAGAGAATAGTATTTAGTTACAGGTGTATCATGTCTGAAACCTATGCCGTCTCTCTCTGTCACTCAGACTAAGAAGGACGCTCTTCAAAAGCATTAAATTTGGTTTTCACCACAGTCAATCTTTATCCATATTAATATCATCAGTATTTTTTTAAATAGCTGCATTTTTCAACCTAAATTATTTTTAAATTTAGCTTTACCTAAAAATTTTCCTTTGAATCAGTTTTATATTTAACAAAGTTGAACTTAGACTGTGTCTTAGATTTTTCTAGAGAAACAGAACCAGTGAGGTACACACACACACCCACACACACACACACACACACACACACACATACACACACACACACACACACACACACACACGGGGCGGGGAGGGGAGAGAGACAGAGAGAGAGAGCTTGCTCTTAGTCAAGGAATTGGCTCAGAAAATCATGATTGTAGCTGGCTACAAATTCAAAATCCATAGCTCAGACAAGGAGAAGAGTGAAGAGTAAAAATTTTCTGGCAAAGTATCTATAATCTAGAGTAGAACACACCTTAGCGAAAACTTTTTTCTCTTACGCTCTTCACCCGATTAACTAAAGCCTGTCCACATAATGGAAGGTAATCTGCTTTACCCGACGCCAACTGATTTAATCATGTACTTTATAGTAGCAGCTAGACTAGTGTTTTACAGACAAATGGGCACCATAACCTAGCCACACTGACACATAAAATTTGCCATCACAGAATGGTCTTAAATTGTGAGGCAGTATAGGGTCTTAAATTGTGAGGCAGTGTAGGGTTTAAGGATCAAGCACTGGCTTTGGAACAAAACTGATCTGGACTAGAATGCTTACTTTGCCAACTAATAGCTTTGTTTGTGAGAAGTTTAAGTTCTCTGAGCCATCTATGGAATTTATATGATAAAATTAAAGGCTATATGTGTAAAATAGTCTAATGCCTGGCATATAGTAGACACTCAGTAAATGGCAATTATGATTATTGTTAGAAATGCAGCCCCAAATTCAAGGATGTGAAATATAACAGGTTAGTACGTTATAATACACGATGGCATCTGCAAGTTTTCTCTGCCCAGGAACACAGCCCAGGCAACAATTATGCAAGTGGTATAAAATCCAAACTTAACAAAATTAATATTATCTAACTTTTATAAAAACTTGGAGGTCAATTAACTACATTCATTCTGATCAGAAGCCAAGGATATATTTTAGCTTGCATTACTATGTAGCAAAGTTGCTTTGAAATTTGCAGACATATTTTCAAATATTCAGCATATACAATATATAATAGTGTCCTGTGTTGGAACACAGTTCTTCCAAATCTGTGAAACTTAAAAAGAAAAAAGAGAGAGGATGCTTGGGTGTACCACACGCAGAGATAAACATAGCTAAACTTAAAATAGAAAAAGTGTGGCAGGATAGGAAAAAAAGAGGTTTGAGATTGTACTCTGCCTCTGACTTTATTTACTTGGACAAATCGTGTAACTTCTTAGAGCTTCGCTGTTTTCTAGATCACCTGTTTTCTACCATTAACTTGTTGCTATCAAGTCAGTTCAGACTCATGACAACCCCATGTGTTATAGAGTGAAACTGTGCTCCCTGGGGTTTTCTTGGCTGTAATCTTTACAGAAGCAGATTACTAGGCCTTTCTTCGTGGCTCCTCTGGGTGGGTTTGAACCACCAACCTTTATGTTAGTAAACAAGTGCCAGGCATTTGTGCCACCCAGCAACTCTTTTTCTAGCATTACTTCCTCTTTAATATCCCATTGTGACTATAGAAGAACAGAAATGTTTCTTCAAATATATTCTTCAAACATTTTTAGGGCACAGATCCTCAGATCTAAGTGTGACTTTATTTAAATGTGGCTTTTGAAGTCTGATGATAGCGATTGTGTTATTCAGTAGAAAAACATAACATCATGGACTCACGAAATTTTAATTCCTCTTAGCTGCTAACTGAAAGGTCGGCAGTTCGAACCCACCAGCTGCTCCACGCAAGAAAGATACGGCAGTCTGCTTCCGTAAAGATTACAGCCTTGGAAACCATAGGGGGCAGTTCTGCTCTGTCCTGTAGGGTCACTATGAGTCAAAATCAACTTGACAGCAATGAGTTTAGCAAAATAGAAACTTGGAAATCTTTAGGTCCACAGTTCTTAACTCTGGATGCACATTCTTATAACCTGAGTAGCCTTTTAAAAGTGTCGGTTCTTGGGCCTGACCCCTGCGTGGTTGAATCAGAATCACTGGGGAGGAGGAAGCATTTTGGCTCTGTGTTTGCTAAAAGCTCTCCAGACCCCAGATGGTTGAGATGCACACAGAGGACAGAGAACTGCTGATTTGGGCCTGTCCTTATCAAAATTAAATTTAATTTTAATTAAAGTAGCATTATTTTTTTTATTCTGGTGGAGGAACATCACAGAATAAATACCTCCACACACTCCTACAAGTAAAAATCCTCTTTGGTGAAGGAGAAGCACCTTAACATGGGAGCCACCTCTATTTCTCTTGGTAAAGTTAAACTTTAAAGTTTATAAAGAAAAGTTTAAAATTATCACAATCATTTCTTATTGGTCAATTCCTTTAGAGATTTTTGTATCTTAGAGTAGCAATACAGAAAACACGATAATCAAACACACTTGCAAAACATATAGTTTTAAAATTAGCTAAAAGACATCTAAATATCAGATGTAAACATCCTTGACCTCTAGAAAAATATCTGATTACCTAGCTGAAGTTATCTGTAGTTTATTATTCTATCATTAGACATGACAATGCTGCTAGGTAACATTAATGGGCTCCTGGTGTTCCAGGCAGTATTCTAAGCTAACACGTTAGGGCAGGATCTCATTCAATCTTCACAATAATCCATGAGTTAGGTGCCATATTACCCCGTTTTACTCATGAAGAAATTGAAGCACAATGAGAAATCTTGCATTTGTAAATATTATGTAAGTATTGTAGTGGGTACGTCTGATTTGACCTCTAAGCCTTCTTTCTAAAAAATTTCTGTCCCTTAGCCGTCTGTTGAGCCCTCGTGGCAACAGTGGTTAAGAGCTACTGCTGCTAACCAAAAGATTGACAGTTCGAATCCACCAGCTGCTCCTAGGAAACCCTATGGGGCAGTTATACTCTGTCCTCTAGGGTCATTATGAGTCAGAATTGCATTAATGGCAACGTGGTTTTTTTTTTTTTTTGTTTGTTAGCAGTCTAGTATTTCCAAGTCCTGCTAGAATTTAAAATGCCAGTCTTTATTAAAATATGTTTTACTTCTAAGGCAAAGCCAGAGGGCAAATTCTTCAAAGCAGTTGAATCTCCTGTACCAACTGTCTTAGTCATTTAGTGCTGCCATAACAGAACTACCACAAGTGGATGGCTTTAACAAAGAGATATTTATTTTCTCACAGTCTAGTAGGCTAGAAGTCCAAATTCAGGGCGTGAGCTCCAGGGGAAGGCTTTCTTTCTCTGTTGGCTCTGAGGGAATGTCATTCTCATCGATCTTCCCCTGGACTAGGAGCTACTCCGTGCAGGGACCCCGGGTCCAAAGGACGTGCTCTGCTCCCAGTGCTGCTTTCTTGGTGGTATGAGGTCCCCCTGTCTCCCTGGTCACTTCTCTCTTTTATATCTCAAAAGAGATTGGCTCAAGACACAATCCAATCTTGTAGATTGAGTCCTGCCTCATTAACTTAACTGCCGCCTGTCCGACCTCATTAACATCATAGAGGTAGGTTTTACAACACAAAGGAAAATCACATCAGATGACAAAATGGTGGACAATCACACAATACTGGGAACCATGGCCTAGCCAAATTGATACACATATTTTTGAGGGACACCATTCAATCCATGACACGGACATGGTTAACAAAGCCAGAAAAACAAAGGATGATATCAAGTGGTTCATACATTACAGTTTTAATTAATTGCTTTGCTTTCTCAATTCCCCAACTTTCAAGATCCAAAAATCATTTACTATCTAAAGAGCAATGTTTGTAGATAGTGACGTACAGTGGAAAGATCACAGGGAGACTTGACTTAGACTTCCATTCCTAGCTCTCACTTAGGTATGTGATCTTGCAAAACCCCCAGAACCTGTTGAGACTTCATGTATGTGCTACAAAATAGGGGAAGCAGTAGTGGTAATGGCAACAAAAAATAACAACAACAGTAATATCTACCACATCTTCTTTACAGTATTGTTATGATCAAATGAGATACTTGTTAGAGAGTGCTTTTGGCTGTTCTGTGCTATACAGATATTGAAGTCCATTCCAATTCATGGCAACCCCGTGTGTTACAGAGTAGAATTGCATCAGAGGGTTTTCTTGGCTGTAATCTTTATGGAAGCAGATTGCCAGGCCTTTCTTTAGTGGTGCCATTGGATGGGTTCGAACCACAACCTTCAGGTTAGTGGATGAGTGCAAATCGTTTTCACCACCCAGGGACCTATACAAATATTGTATTACTCTTTCCTCGTTATTATTGTTACTATTATTTTATTATTCTTGCTTCCTGTTACTATGAACTGAAAGTAAACCCACAAGTCTAGCATAGATGAAGGATGAGGTGAAGGGGTGCTGGAGTCCCAGACTATGAAGGACTCTATGTCAAGCTCAGGAGTCTCCACTTGTGGACTTGAGAGGTTTTAAGCTTGGGAACACAAGCATTTTCAGCAGTGAAACCCCTTAGTTAGATTTGCTTTCAAAAAAGGACATTTTGACTGCAGTGGGAGAAGAAATGTGGGGAGGCTGTAATTGGGCTGGGGGTGGTTAGAAATTGAAAACTAGAAGGTTTATCAATCCAAATGCACAAATTTTCGCTTTTAAAATCAGTCATTTTTATTCTATTTGTTATGAGCATTTTTATCTTAAATGCCTCTATTATTTGATGATAATCTTTTCTTCCCAAAATTACTGTCTGTCAGGCCCATATCCAGTCATAAAAAAATTAACTCTCAGTTTATTAATTTACTGTTAAGTGAGCATTTTCACTTGAGTTTGAAAGAATCTGTGCTAAAACATTAATAACATATTGTACTTATACAAGCTAAATATTTGCTTTTAAAAAGTAGCAAACTTTCAACCTTGCAAATAAAAATAATCTTATTTCCAATATATATTTCATTATGACTCAGAAAGTTCAGTTCTCAGGTATTATGAGCTCCAAAATAGTACCTGAATTTCATTTCTAGGCCTTTATTCCCCTCATTTTCAGGTGCTGACATCACTAAGGTTGATCCTGCCTTCAACAGAAAGAGACCTGGGCTTTGGGTAGTGATCTAATCCTGGCTTTCGTTTACCCACAGCCTTTACTACAGGTTCTCATTGTCTTAGACCAGCCTGGATTGCATATTGACCCTGACTGTCAGCCATTTTCTATGTCCTTCTCAAAGGCCTGTGGGAACTTTTCAGCTGTCCTTCACGCCCTCCTAGCACCAAGGGAAACTGGTGTTGAGGGAAGTAGGAGTGGCTAGTCTTCTCTGTCTAAATCTACCTATTGGCATTTCTACTCTGTTGCAGTCTTCTTGTGTTGGTGTGTGGCACTGTTGAGATTTTCAGTTAAGAAGGGGACGTGAATCCCCTTTGCTTTGGAACACTCAGTCTTCCTGGAGGGGGGTTCCCATATACTCTTCTAGGGTTTTGATTTCATTGGGAAGGAGCCACCAGACTTATAGTAGAGTTTTTTACTCAGTTCTTTATGCTTGTTTTTGATATTTAAAGCATATTTTGGGGAATTGAGGGAAAACATCTTAAGTACCCAGTTCTTATAAGGGAAAATCAGGGCCTTTGTGACAATGGATTTTAAAAGAGATCTATTTTAAAGTCAAAACTGGGAAATAGCTTCTTTATTCTTGCCTGACCCTGCCCTTTCCTTTCAGCTTCAAAGAGTTGAAGATTCTGAGACAACAAGAATTGCCAGGAATGATACAAATATTAGATGACATTTCAAAATATTATTCTACTATTCATACAAATCACATTTTATTTTTGCTCTTTTGTTTTCTTTTTTGTATTTAGTTTCTTTATTTCTGTCCATGGACTCATCATTGGGGAGGTCTTATATTTAAGACTAGGCTTTAACTACATGAAACTTGCAACTTCTCTTTTTATAATCAATTTACATTTTTTCACTTAATGTTTCTGTTTATTATAACTTCAAAATTTTATGATCAGAAAAAATCTTTGGGAGTGATATATCTGATTAGGGTCTGATCTCTAAAAATATAGAAAAATTTAGCAACTCAACAACAAAAAGACAAAGAATCCAGTTAAAAAATGGGTAAAGGACAGGAGCAGACACTTCACCAAAGAGGACATTCAGGCAGCTAACACATGAAAAGATGCTCAGGATCATTAGCCACCAGAGAGATGCAAATCAAAACTACAATGAGATGTCATCTCACCCCTGCAAAAATGGCACTTATCAAAACAACAGAAAAACAACAAACGCTGGTTAAGATATGGGGAGATTGGAACCCTTATCCATCTACTGCTGGTGGGAAAGGAAAATGGTACAAATACTCTGGAAGATGGTATGGTGCCTCTTTAAAAAGCTAGAAATAGAAATACCCTAAGATCCATCAATCCCACTCCTAGGTATATGCCTTAGAGATCTAATAGCATTGACGCAAATAGACATATGCACACCTATATGTTCACTGCAGCATTATTCACAATAGCAAAAAGATGGGAACAGCCTAAGTGCCCATCAGTGGATGAGTGGATAAACAAAATGTGGTATATACATACAATGCAATAGTGTTTAGCTATAAACAATAATGTTGAGTCTGCAAAACATAACATGGGAGGTTCCGGCAAGATGGCGCTTTAGGCAGAAGCACCACGCTGTCCCTCCACAGCAAAGATCCAAAAAACTAAGCCAAACAGGATGCAACAATCCTGAAACCCTAGAACATCAAATGAAGAGATAAAGAACTCAGCCGAACACCAAATGGAGTGAGAATACTGAAAGAGAACGGAGAGCGAGGAGAGATTCATGCAGAAGTCCCCTACCAGCTAACGCAGCGCGGATCTACCATCTTGGACTCCTATCGGAGACCAGCAAACGGGGGTACGAGAAAGCAGCCTCATGGAGCGTGCAGTGGGAGACAAAACAGCCGCTTAGCTCCACACCTAACCATTTCTCCGCTGCATCCTGCCTACCTGCACCGTGCACTTGACATCACACCACCAAGCAGCACGGGCACGGCCTACTGGAACCTGCCCAGCACTGAGTACCGACCCGCCCTGGTGGCTGTAGTGAGTGCCACAAATAACAAGTCCCAGTGCCTCCTCTTCAGCTAGACCTGCCCTGCTGTACCATATCTGAGTGACTGAACCTGCCAGTTGGAGAAGGAGGCGAAAAGTATTGAGCGCAGAGACGAGCAAACAACAAAGAGCACACAGTCTGCCTGCTCAGACATACTCAAATTTTTT
>NW_004444022.1:5738342-5759157 GCF_000243295.1 Trichechus manatus latirostris
TCTGTAAGCCTTCATCTTAAGTGAGAATAACAGCACAATTGGAAGAGCGTAGTCAATGTCACTGAACTGTGTATGTAGAAGTTTTTGAAACGGTGTACCTTTGGCTATGTGTATTTTCACCAAAAAAAAAAAAAAGGTTGGGAATTTAGAGTGTTAATATGTTGTGGGGTTGCTAACCAGTGTCATAAAACAACATGTGTATGACTGTTTCATGAGAAACTATTTGTTCTGTAAGCCTTCACCTGAAGTACAACAAAATATATATTAAGGAAAAAAAAAAGCTTTGATGGAGCTGGAGGACATTATGTTGAGTAAAATAAGTCAAGCACGAAAGGACAAATATTGTATGACCCTACTTTTATAAAAAGACAAAACTAGGTATACACATAGAAGTCTACATTTTTTGGTGGTTACCAGGGATGGGAGAGGGACCGTGGGAGAATCACTCTCTAGACAGTAGAAACTTGTTAGTTTTGGTGATAGGAAAGAAAACACCAAATGTTGATGAAGTGTGCACAACTTAACCAAGGTAAAGGATGACACTAAGAGATATACAAGAATAAGGGATTTTATTGGTAAATGCTATAACCCATACAGTTTGGCAACATCAGCAGTAACAACCAAAAAATACATGAGTGGTTACATAGATAGCTATGTATGCATATATGTTTATAGGAAGGGGTGTGAGTGTGTGTGTGTGTGTGTGTGTGAGTGAACGTATGTAGGTGTTGTTGTTAGGTGCCGTCAAGCGTCAAGTTGGTGCCCACTCATAGTGACCCCATGTACAACAGAATACAACACTGCCTGGTCCTGCACCATTCTCGCAATTGTTGCTGTGCTTGAGCCCATTGTTGTGGCTACTGTGTCAGTCTGTCTCGTTGAGGGTCTTCCTCTTTTTTCTCTGACCCTCTACCAAGCATGATGTCCTTTCCCAGGACTCGTCCCTCCTGATGACATGTCCCTCCTGATAAGCATATTCAGTATTCTTGACCAGCAGTATGCATGTCTATATACATGTTTATGAGTGCTGTACATATATTCATACATATAATAAAGCACATGCGGGCACAGTCACAGATGCCTTCCAGTCATAACCAAACACCTCACAGGATTAGTTTACTGGGTTTAAAGCTTAGGACGATAGTCTCTTGGGACATTGTGGACAGTTGGCACAACATAGTCTGTAAAGTTTATGTTCTGCATCTTAGTTTGGTAAGTAGCATCTGGGATTTTAAAAGCTTGCAAGCAGCCATCTAAGATTACAACTATTGTTTTCTGCTCATGTGGAGCAGAAGAGAAAGAAGGAAACCAAAGACTCAAAGAAGAAACCAGTCTATAGGACTTAGCCTTCTCTACCGGTTATAGATCCTGAATGTTATGCTTTGTATAATTATTGGGGACTGGAGAAAGACAATTTCTCGAACAGCTCTCTATTCCCTTGTGGTACAAGAATTCTAATACAAAAGAGGGAGGTGCACATCTCTGTTCTTTGTTGTTAGCAAGAGCACTAAGTGGCCTCACTTAAATTATTAATAAAATACACAGGTCACACGTGCTGCCTTTTGCCCTGGGTTGTTTTTTTTTTTTCCCCTCTGTTTCTCTGCTCTTCAAAAACATATTGTAATGCCGCACAAAAGGCATTCTCACAGGTTGAGGCAG
Source organism: Trichechus manatus latirostris (assembly GCF_000243295.1). Taxonomy (NCBI): domain Eukaryota; kingdom Metazoa; phylum Chordata; class Mammalia; order Sirenia; family Trichechidae; genus Trichechus; species Trichechus manatus. Next base: position 5,740,002 of record NW_004444022.1, read on the forward strand.
AAACCTGATCAATTTGTTGCTGGAATGCGTTGGAGGGTCAACATTTAGTAATTGCAGTTTTTCTGTTCACACACGCATGTGCACTGGAGTGACCAACTTCTCTAACTCAGTGATTGTAATAATGGCTCACATTTTTGAACACTCACCATGTGCCTGGTATTATGCTAACTTTCTTGCATGTAACATTTCATTTAATCTTCACAATCCTGTGAAGTAGGTACCCATTTTGCAGATGAAGAAACAGAAATTTAGAGAAGTTGGAAAATTTGACCAAGGTCACACTGCTGGTAGGTGATGGAGCTCACACCTGGCATGAATGACCAAGTCTGTGTTCTTCCCCGCCCTGTAATATGTTGTTCAAACTGGAACATCTTTAAGAGTGAAATGGGATGCTATTGATATTTATACTGGGATGTCTGGTATAAACCAGGGTTTTCCAGGACATATGTTAACTGTAACTATTATAAGCTATAAACCAGGGCTTATGTTAACCATAGTTTTAAGCCCTCTTGCTGGGAAGCTTCCAATCTTTGAGACACTAAAGGAAGATTCTGGGGTCCATTTCAAAGTCCTTTCCCCAAAGCTGGAAAGTCCCTAGTCCTTAATTAGATCCCGTTTTTACTGTGAGCAAGCAACCTTCCATGAATGTGTCCGCTGATGCAATACTGTGTAAACATGGTCAGAGGCACACACTCTCTACTTACAGTTTCAGTTTGTTTATGCAACAAACATGTATTGACAACTTACTGTGGGTTGGGTATTTTGATAGATACTGGGAAGACGAAGGTGAAGAGACATGGTCCATCCTCAAAGACTTTATATAGTGTGGAGACTAATGCCAACAATTACAGAACAGGCTAAACAGTGCTGTAAAGGGGGTGGTGTGCAGATGCAATGGGAACAAGACTGGAGGAGTTTGTCAGGGGAGCCCCTGCAGGAGGATGACATGATGGGTTTTATTTAGAGAATGGCATGAGGGGCAGAGACCAGAAAGAACAGGATGCACATTCAGTGGTAAATGCAGTTTTCCAAGTGATAGATGATGAAGACTGTGGCAGTGAGGATAGAGTGGAGGGAACAGAAATGAATGGAACAGAAGGGGTAGAGTGCACATAACTTGGTGATTGACGGAATGGGAGGGACGTGAGGAAAAGCTCCTTCCTCCAGGTTTTTCTTTCTTACTTAGCTTGTGTGTTTGTTGTTGTCCCCATTTTGGGAGCCAGAGTCCAGCAATGGTATTTCTTTAGTTAATGAACCTTGCAGAGAATGGTAGAGCAGAGCAAGTATTTAAAGCAGCCTCATATTCCTTGTCTGTAAAGTACAGATAATAAACCCTTCTAGCCCTCCGGGTTGTTGTGAAATCAAAACGATACCATGAGGAAACTGAAAAGCAAAGTATCAGATACTATTATCATAATTAGTATTAATGATTATAATATTCATTCTGGGTTTATCATGAAATAAAATGATGGTGATGATGATGATGATGGCGGCAGTGGTGGTGGTAATAGTAGTTAATGCTTTATTTGGCATTTAATACATTCCCAACCCTGTTCTTAATGATTTTGATGTTTTGACTAATACTTACAATAACCCCATTTTATAGATGAGGCAACTAAGGCACAGAGATGTTAGGTAATAAGTGGTCTAATGGCCTACACTGGACTTCAGCCCAGGTCTACTGGCTCCTCTTACTTCTCTTTTCTCCTATACCACTTGTTGGATCTCAAGTACAAGGTAGCCATTGGTTTGCTTCCAGTTTGTCTCTGGTGGTCTTGAAGGTGTCCTGCCTCTCTTGTCTGCCACCTTTCCAGGTATTCTCCACTTCTAAACTTATTATAAGCATTTCATTGGCTCAAATGCTCTAACGTCTACATTGCTGGGAGAGTGGCCATTTAAGCGATGGCAGACTTTTTACACAAGGTGTAGACAAAGGACCCAAGAGTTTAGTTCTTTGGTGAATGTTTTAGAACAGGATTTAATATCTGTTCTTTCTGTGTGCTCCCAGAGGAAATAAGCAGTTCCTGTGCATGCCATAGAAGGCATAAGAAAAGGAAGAAGGATGTAAAAATGTTGGGGCAGCAGCATCTGACCTCCTCTGACTTCCCAAGGGGAAAGGAGAATCAAGATCAACAGCCCAAGGCTGATTCCCATGAGGTGGAGGTCAGACAAGCTTCCTCTCTCCACCATCTTTACCAATTCTGACACCAACCGTCCTTCCCACAGCACTCTCTACTTCTCTGCTGGGTTCAATAATTCATTGCAATGGCCACACAGAACTAACAGACAATACTCACGATTGTGGGGTTTATTAGGGAAATTACAGGTTACAATTCAGGTTCAGGAATGCTCAGGATATAGTCTTCCATCAGAACAGCGTCTTCCCAGCCATGCTCACAGGCAAGCCTCTCCATGGTCCTTGGCCTCTGCCCTGTTCCGGCAAGCATTACAGAGCTCTTTTTAACTCTGCAGATAACTGCCCCGAGGCATCCCACTCCACCAGCAAGCCTCCTGCCCAAAAGAACTCAGCTTTCTTGCTCCGTGAGCCAGGAAGCCCACTATACCGTCTCCTGCTGGTCTCTCCTGTCAGTCTCTCCTGCTAGTGTTTCTCTGCCACCGCTTCTCACCGTCCTCAGTGTTACAGCTCTCTCTCTTTCTCTGTCTCTGTCTGTCTCTCTGTCTCGGTCTGCTGGTCCCAGGATCTTCTCAGAGCATGGATCCCGGGTCCAAAGGACATGCTCCACTCTTGGCTGTTCTTCCCTGGTGGTGATGGGATCCTCTCTGTCTCACATCTGGGATGGTCCACCTCAAGTCCAGCGGGATGACAAAACTGACCAATCCCTTTAAACAAACAAACAAAAAAATAGTTGTCATCAAGTCGATTCCAACTCAAGGTGACCCTGTAGGACAGAGTAGAACTGCCCCATAGGGTTTCCAAAGAGCGGCTGGTGGATTTGAACTGCTGACCTTTTGGTTAGCAGCCGAGCTTTTAACCACTGTGCCACCAGGGCTCATGACCAATCCCTTTGGTGGGCAACAATTATCCTATCCACATAGTCCTGCCCAATCACCTGGGTGGGAGTTACAAGACCGTGGCGAGAAAAGCCACACAAAAGTGACCGATTGTACCGCAAAGGATAAAAGGGGGGAGAGAAGAGGGGGCAAGTGCCTAGTAATACAAAAAGTACAGAGAGGAAGACAAGAAAAAAGGTGAAATAATAGGAACTGTGGTTAAGTGTATCCTTACATACCACCTATCTGGCTGAGTGACTGACTGATAGATGAATGAATGAAAGGACAAATTTTGAGTGCCTGCTGTGTACTGGGCACTCTATTAGACCTCTTAATTTCTATCATCTCAGTTAATCCTGACAAAGACTCCACTCTTTGTGTGAGAAAATGCAATCTGGCCATTTTGTTATAGCTGTTTCTTCTGTGCCTTTTCTTTCTGACAGCCCGTGACCACACACTGTGATTTCCAACAGTTGTTCTTTTTTCTGGATTCAAAGATTCTTGAGTAGATAACTTTCTAGGAGTTTTCAAGCTGATCAGTCTTCCACAGCTTCGTGCTTTAGCCGTTCCCCCTCCTTTGTAAAAAGGTCTGTGGCTTTCATTTCTGCAATCCTTGGGTTCTTTTAACAAGACCTTCAAAGACTGTAAAGCTCAATGGTGCATGTGATGGATGGGACAGGAAAGGCAGTTAAAAAAAGTTCTCTATCACTACCAAATTCTAGGAAGGAAAAAGTGTGAATAATGGGTTAACTTGAGCTCTTAAGTTATAAAAGCCACAATTATATATGCATGTAATTTTTAGAACAGAGATTTATTAATTTGCATTCAGATCATTAGAGCCAATTAGCAGCTTCAGCTTCTCCAGCTATGCTTTAAGCTTTACCCTTTACTTCCCTTTTGAGTCCCAGATCTCATCTTTACAGACTAAGGCTTAAAATTGAACGTCGGTATTAGTCTGTCCAGAAAAAAAGGAAGTTCTATATTGCATCTTCCTCCCCGACTATGATACATGAAAGCTTCTCCTTTTTCTCCCTTTTTCTGTAGTTCATCTGTCCCTTGGGGCTTTTTCTTTAAAGCACTCTATTTACCATTTGTCAGATAGCCCGTTTGGTACAATATTGGCCAGAATTAATAAACAAAAAGAAAAAAAAGTGAAAATTCCCTTTAGTCCTCTTCTTCCTGCTTAACGGAGACACTGTTGTTTAGAAGGAAAGGAAAAGAGCAGAAAAGTAACAGAAATTCTGCCTGAAAACCTGACTTCAGCTGTTGGCCATCGGTGAGAACTAGAGATGTTTTCCTATTCACAGCACCACTTTCTTGGTAGTGGTGTTTGTAGAGAACACATATTAAAGGAACCTTAAGACATATTAACAAAAGTATATTTAATTCTTAAGGGGTTGCCCTTGTAATTGCACATGTCAGTTAATCAGTTCAACATTTCTTTGGGAGTCATTTATGCATCTTTGGTGAATATAAATTGGTTGTACATGTTCTGCCATGTTTCTGTTATTTACCTCCATGGCATTTTCCTCCTGTGGTTTTGCTGTGTTCCAATTAAGTTATAAATTATTTGAGTGGGAAGTGATATAGTCTATGTTTCTTATTACTATCCATTGACTCTTTATAAGTATTTTAAAAACTAGTCATTGAGGCCTTCATGTCCCCCTGTTTGTGTCCATCCCCAGGGTATTCCAGCTATCTCTCTGCTCCCATTCCCAAAAGATTGAGCATGGTAGGGATTTCCCAACTGCAATGTTGACTTATGTAAACACTGACAGATAAACTCAGAGTCAAGGCATTTCACCTCCACTATATCTTCAGCTTTATCCTGCTGTATTTATTTTGGATCCCCTGTTCATTTCCTGTCGGTTTAATTGAAGTGGCTATTTCTGACTGTCTCTATCCTAAAGCTTTCATCCATCTCCACCTCTCTTTCTCTTAGCAGATGATCTTGCCGCTCACAATCCTAGAAAATATGAAGTTCTCAGGCATGAGTTCCATCTGCTAGCTCATTTACACACTAAATTTGCTCTCAGTTCCATCAATCCTCAGCTTTTTCCCTCTTCCTTTGCATGGCTGAAGACCCCACCTCTGCCGTTCATGATCTGACCTCTGTTTACCTCTCCAGCTTCACCTTTTGCCAATACTCATACTCCCTTCTCCCCCACCCCCACCACATGAACTACTTGCATTTCTTCAAGTGCAGCTTGGTGTAAACACCTCCACCTACTTTGAACAGACATCTCAACCTCTGCTTGTTTGGTTTCACTCTTTTCATCTTAAAGTTAGCTCTGATGTCTGGTTTTTACATATGCTCCCGCAGGCTCTCATATACTCCATGCATACCTTAGTCATAGCACTAATCAGACTGTAGTCCAATAGCCCACGAACTCTAGAAGTCAGGAACATATCTGTCTTATCTATTTCTGTGTTGCTGCAGCTTGCAGAGTGCCTAGCAGAAAAAAAGAAAAACAAAACAAAAAATTTGCTTTCGAGTCAATTCTGACTCATGGCAACCCCATGTGTGTCAGAGTAGAATTGTGCTCCATAGTGTTTTCAATGGCTGAGTTTTTGGAAGTAGATTACCAGGACTTTCTTCTGAGGTGCCTCTGGGTGGATTCTAAACCTCCAACTTTTGCTTAGCAGTTGAGTATGTGTTAACCATTTGCAGTACCCAGGGTTTCTGCCTGGCTATGTGCTTCAAGACATATGTGTTGAAAGTTTAACAATGAAAAAAATGAATGAATTCTATAACTGGTTGCCATTCAATCTGTTCAGCCTTGAAAGTGCTTCTTAACTCTGTCACTGTCTTTCTCATCTCTCCTTCACTGCTCCATTTTCTCCAGCTCAAGCTTTTATTATTTTTGGAGAGCCATATAGCGGAGTCATTACAAGTACAATCCCTGGATCCAGGCTACCTTGGTTTGGAGCCTGATGCTGGCACTTACTAGCTGTGTGGGTTTGTCCAAATTACTTAGTCCCTGTGCCGCATTTGTTTATTTATAGATGAAAGATAATAATAACATCCCTCCCACAGGATTGTTGTGTGGATTAATTGAGGTAATTTATATGTAGCTTCTAACGCCTCGTACATTATTTTTTGTTGTTGTTGCTAGCTGTTGTTGAGTCAGCACCCTACTCTTGGTGACCCCATGCACAAAATGCTGCCTGGTTCTGTGCCATCCCCGTGATTAGTTGCAGCTTGGACCATTATGATCTATGAAGCCTGGTACAGTAAAACCCAAAAAACCCCACTGCCTTCGACTAGATTTTGACTCATAGTGGTCCTATTGGACAGAGTAGAACTTCCCCATTAGATATCCATAACTGTAAATCTTTGCAGAAGCAGACTGCCACATCTTTCTCCCACAGAGCAGCTGGTGGGTTCAAACTGCTGACCTTTTGGTTAGCAGCTGAGCGCTTTAACCACAGTGCCCAAAACTGCTTTAATTATTACTGGCCTCTGCTTTCATGGTTTTTGTCTTTATTTTGTGAGCTATTTCAGACATACAAGGATTAGACATTAATATAGTAAACTCTTACATGCCTACCACCAACTTAAGGAAGAAAACCATAAAGATAGTGAAAGCCACCTGAGGACCCTTTCCTATATGACGCCTCCCTCCCTTTCTCATTCTCTCCATCCCAAAGATAATCCCTGCCCTGAAGTTAGTGTTTATCATTTTTATGCATTTACTATGTATGCAGGAATCATAGACACCGTATAGCATGCAATACATTGTCCTGCTTCTTTGTCTCCCTACCTCTAGTTACCCACCCTGCAACACATCCCTCAAATTAGTACTCTATATTGTTGCTAGAATTATCATCCCAGTACTCATCTGGTTTTGTAAATAGCTCAAAATTTATTCTTGAATTCCCATTATATTGGCTGTTGTTCCTATTGGCTGTTATTCAAATGCCATCTCCTCAGTGATGTCTTCTCTGAACACTCTATAATATCCCTATTTCTTTTCCCTTCTTCATTTTTCTTCACAATACTTCTTACCCTGTGATATACCATATATTTTTTCTTTTTATCTTGTTGTATATTTCTCTAACTAAAATGTAAGCTCCATGAGATCTAGGATTTTTGCCTGCTATGTCCCTACCGCCTAAAACAGAATCTGATACATACTAGGTTCTGTGTAAATGTTTAATAAATGTTGAATATCTAGAATAAAGGTCTACTTTGTTGACCTGGCTTTCAAAGTTATTTTTAGTTTGGCCCCTGCCTATCTCCTGCCTCTCCAGTCCTGTTTCCTCACACTAATAGCATCACTTCAGTTCGCCCTATATTTTTTCATGTCCCTTTCCTCTGTTCAAGTTGTTTCCTCTCTTTGAAATGCCTCCTCTCTCCCAGTCAAGCTCAGGTCAAATGCTACCTCCTCCAGGAAGCTTCTCAGATGAAATGAATCCCTCACCCAGGTTTCTTTAGCACTTTGTACTTCTCTTATAACTTTGTTTCATAAACTAAAAAAACCATTGTTGTCGAGTCGATTCCGACTCCTAGTGACCCCATAGGGTAGAGTAGAACTGCCCCATAGGGTTCCCGAGGCTATAATCTTTACAGAAGCATACAGCTATGTCTTTTTCCCATGGAGCAGCTGGTGGTTTTGAACCACTGACCTTTTGGTTAGCAGCCAAGTGCTTAACCACTGTGCCACCAGGGCTCCCTCACTTGTTTCATAGTCTTCCTTATTTAAGATTTACTTATGAATATGTTCCATGCAGGAATGTGGATTGTAGAGTCTCCATGTTTTTATCTTACTCTTTAGCACCCACCCAGCACACTGTTTTGCGCATGGATTGAGTGGAGCTTAATATATCTTTGTTTAATCAATTGAATATGAATGTAAGGAGGAACTTCAGAAAAGTCATTCGTATCTCTTTTTAAAGAGTTCTCAATTCATGCTTAATAATTGTGGACTAAATGACCCTTTTAAATGGCAAAGCACAAAGGAACATTTGAGCTCTTCTTCAGTTAAAGTGATAATACTTTGATGTAATCCTCTGAATATTTCCACAACATTGGCCCACAGAGCAAAGTAATCAAATTACTTTAACTCCACATGATTTCTCTCATTTTACTTGTTGTTTCCTCTTTCACTCAATTTTTTATCTTTCCATTTTTTTTATTTAAAATTAACTCATAAGCATAGTCTCACTTCACTTTTTACTTCAGATGACTTTTTGCCAAGTATGTTTTATGTGTGGGTTAAGAGGAAAGAATGAATATGTGGAAGTGTATGTGGAATGCTATTTCCAGCATCACAGACTAGGAAAAGCATTTCCCATTATGAAATGTATAAATTAGGGAATTTCCAGAAATATAAGTGTATGTTCTGTGAGCAGTAATGCTAAGTAAGAAGTGGTGTGTAATTTACTTTTGATTTTGGTTGCAGCTTCTTTTGTAGAAAAAAATCACTGATTATGGCTTAATTTAATAGGATAGAATAGAATCTTAAAACTGAATCAGATCTCAATTATCACCTAGTCCAGAATTTCTTCATCATATTGCAGTCAGTCCATTATTTTTATGACAAATATTTAGTAACACTGCCCTTAGTGGCTTAAAATATATTTCAGTGAAGTATAATGAACACACGTGGGTTTGACAAAATTAGTATAATATCCAGACTGAAATAGAAAATAAAACTAGAAAGATAATAATTTGTAATAAAATTAAATGTATGTATGTGTATAAAGTTAGATATTTATATAATTATATATAGTGTATGTATACACACACACGCATGTGTCAGTACAGGCATATAAATGGTTGGACATGACTGCTTTGGAGGACATACTGAAGTAGTCAAATAGTTTTACCTGTATATAGAATCACCATGAATGGGACAGCTTACAAATGCTGTTGGATACAGGTGTGTTGTATTAACAACTCAAATACCCTGAGGTGGTCTTGTGTCAGTGATATCATTTTCCCAGATGGTGAACAATCATTGATAAACTTCAAAATAAAGCAAGTACACTCAGAAACACACACTCATAAATGCACACGCACACAGATACACACACACTGTAGTTGCATTCCTGGAATAAACAATGTGTATTAAAATACCACAAAACAAAAAAAGTCTTGGGTTTATATGTAAAAAGGAGCTAATGTATAGACTCAGATAATTGTTAAAAGGGTTTTTCTAATACTTGAATGTCTGGCAGAACATTTGGGAAATGATACAGGACATGGAACAGTTCTTCCTCGTGTGGCATCATTGTCCCATTCATTGCAACCTCTGTGCTTGACCCTTGCCCACCAGATGCCTGTAATAGTGGTTCACAATCATTGTGACTTCACACTCCGCCCCCAATGTCCAGATTATACCAACAGCTGGTGCCATCCAGTTGTTAATCTTTTGCTGAGTTCTATCACCTCCTTGAAGAATTTGAGAACAGAAAGTTTCAGTTACCTGAAACGAGTCACATAACTAGTTAAGGTTCTTGCAGCTCATGAGCTGATTGACAGCTTAGCAGTATCGGTAGCTGTCGTGTCCATCAGACCTATTGTCAGAAATATCTGGACTGGTGATAATTATGAGGAAATACGGAGTTAGACTGCTTGGGGTTTGAGCTTTCACTTTATTACTTACTATTTTTATTAGGTGCCATTGAGTCGGCTTGGAGTCATAGAGACCTATGTATAACAGAATGACACCTTGCCCAGTCCTGTGCCATCCTCACAATTGTTGCTGTGTTTGAGCCCATTGTTGTACTTACTGTCAGTCCATCTCACTGAGAGTCTCCCTCTTTTCTCCTGACCCTCAGCTTTAGCAAGTGTGATGTCCTTCTCCAGCAGTTGGTCCCTGCTGATGATTAGGCATAGGTAAATAATTTGTATTAGTTATTTAACCTGTCTTAGCTTCAGTTTCTTCACCAGTAATCCACAGAATCTAACTCAGAGTTATTTTAAGGATTAAATTAGAAAATGTGAGTAAAGTGCTTGGAATACCGTGTTTAGTAAAGGATAGTAATGATGATGATGATAAAATACTATACTTGCGATAAAATTTAAGTTCTTTAGCTTTTATTTTGTTTCTAATTTTCTCTTTAAGCAGCTAGATAGGTGAGTTTTTATCCCAGTTTGGTCCTCGTTATCACTCTTATGGGTTTTTTGGTTTATGTTAAATGCTTATCCTTTTCTTTTTAGGTAATACTAAAATTTAAATTACCTAACAGTTGAAATCTTTCTTCCCTGATACACTTGAGATTTACATACGCTATTTTAAGTGAAGTTGTATCATAAAATCCCTTTTTACATTGCTAGAAAATAAATACTTAAATTGTATTGCACCTCTGTTTTTGAATAATGTATTTCCCTTCACTTTTTCAGAGGCTGTATTCCCAGAACTTAGGGGAATCATGCGGTAATGATTTCTTGAGTAGCACACTAATTCTGTATTAATCTCTCAGCAGTTCTCTCAGCTAACTGCATTTTTATGCTTGGCAGGATTAGGATAGTCTAGGAAAATTAGTTTTCTTTTCTTATTACTTTTCCTGTTTAATTTGTAACCAGTTAAAACACCACAATATGATGGATGACTGATCTTAGTAAAACTACAAAGTTAAGGGATAATTGGCAGACTTTGGTTAAGCAATGAAGTCTTCCACTACCTTCCAGCAGCCTTTAAGACAAACTCATTATCACAACGTATATACAAGCAAAATTCTAAATGTGTAGGGAATTTAATTACTGACTAAGTCGCAACGATGCCAGGGTTTTATTTTTATGGTAAATGTGTAATGTTTGTAAAACAGCATATGGAATGGGTGAGCCCTAGCAACTACAGAGGAGCTTGCGTGAAAATGTGATTTTGCAGCTAGAAACTACATCCTGGTCACTTCTGGGGAATGCACTGCAGGGCATATTCACTTTATATTCACTCGGGGGCACCTGAGTGTTGGACATCCAATTGTTCAGCTCAGTCAATACTCATTCCTGCAAACCTAGCTCAAATTTGCATATTTTGATTGTGGAAATTAAATCCTTTTTGATGATAGTGGCACAGGGTGTGAGCCACTTATTTCCTAAAAAAGCTGAGGCTCCATTTTAGAATAATCTAGACATTCTGCCACCATCACCAGTTGCTGTTGAGTTGATTCCAACTCATGGCGACCCCTGTGTGCAGTTCTGAGCTCCATAGGGTTTTCGTGGCTGTGACCTTTCAGAAGCAGGATGCCAGGCCTTTCTTCTGAGGTGCCTCTGGGTGAGTTCAAACTGCCAGCCTTTCTGTTAGCAGCTAAGCAACTAACCATTTGTGCTACCCAGGGATGATATGGATATTACCAACTTTTATTTTTAGGATGAGACTGATCAAGTTGATGAGATGTTAAATGAGCAAGACAGGATGACCTAAAACCTAAACATGGTTCATCATTCTTTCACTTACTCAGTCATTCATTGCAACATTTTACAAATGTTCATTCTCACACCTGTTCTGTATGAAAGGAGTCCTGGTGGCACAATGGTTAAGTGCTCGGCTGCAAATCGTAAGGTTGGCCGTTCGAACCCACCCAGTGGCTCCTCAGGAGAAAGACCTAGCTATCTGCTTCCATAAAGATTACAGCTGAGAAAACCCTATGGGGCAGTTCTACTCTGTCACATGGGGTTGCTATGAGCCAGAATTGATTCAACGGCACCTAACAATAACAACGTTCTGTATGAGAAACTGTGATGGGTGCAGGAAATATGTAAGATAAACATGGTTCCTAACCTCCTGCATCTTATTTCCAATTGTAATGAGTTTGACTTTTGCAACATATAGACAAGGTATATATATGCATGGAATGTAAAATACTTCAGAATGTGAATATAATGATCATCCCACAGAATATAAGCCACCAGAAGTTTAGAAATCTAAAATCCTAGCCAAATAGAAAACATCAGCATTGTGGTACACGAACTATGTATTCATGAAACAATGTATAATCATAAGATTTCTGTCAACAGACATCTGTCAAACAATCATCAGATAGATGCACTGGGCTGGGGATCAATGGATAAGACCCAAGTCCTAGCCTTAAGGAACAAATGCAGTTTCCATTAAAAAAAAAATTCTGGGCATATTTTCTTCTGGAAAGAATTGATACCTTTCAATAGCGCTCAGGTGTTACCTTTGCAATCAGACAGTCAACACGTTTAAATTTACCGAGAGAAGAACCGACGAGCCTGTATCTTGAAACAGCATATATCTTCACTAGATCACATATTGATGAGGAGAAATGTCCTTCAAGAATCTTAAGAGACTTTTTTGCAGCAGAACCTATTTTTGCGTAGAAGGGAGTCGGGAATGATTGCAGTGCATCTTTTGGCAGTGGTGTTAAAAAGCAGAGAAATGTAATTGAATTTTTCAGTGGAAAACTTAATTACAATGTTCTGCTCAGTGAGTATAATATAAATTATCACGCCATTATCAACACCATCTTCCATCTATACAGCTAGAGGAAATACGTGAGCATCATAAAAATCCTTTTACCCTCAAAGGGATTTTATATTCATGACAGTGCTCTGAAAGCAAAACACACGACTTTTCAAGAAATCTTTAACTATTTTTCAGAGGAAACAGCACCAGGGTTTTATGATAAACTGGAAGAAAATACAAACTATATATTAATTTGGATTATTACTGAGAGATTTCGGTATTCAAAACTCTAAAGTAGTCACCAGATTCGTCTAGATGAGTATTCCATAGTTCTGATGGATGAAAAATGGATAGCAAAATTGAGAAAGTCAGTATATCCTTTTGGGATTTATACTAGACACAGGGTATTATGATTGTATCAAGCCTCAAAGTACCCAGTAGTCTATGCATAAGTCAGTCAGCTTCTGGTTATGATTCCTAGACATCTTTAGAATTAACATTTCTATTCTAAATCCATTTTGCCAATATTACTGTGGCAGATTTTATTTTCTAAAGATGGATGAAACAGTACCTGTCATTCAACATGTTCCTCTACAATGTGACCATACAATTTCCCTAACAGGAGATGGAGTCTAAATCCCCTTCTTTTGAATCTGGGTAGATTTGTGACTGCTTTGGCCATGAGAGTATGGTGGAATGACACTGTATGGCTTCCAAGCTGGGTAATAAAAGGCAATGCACCTTCCCCCTTGTTCACTGGCATACTTGCCCTTGGATTTTGTGCTGTCAATTAAGAAGTCTGATTACGCTGAGGCTGCATATCGTGAGGAAGCCAAGAAACAGAGAGACGCCACATGTAGGGTGTCCATTCAGCAGTCCTAGTCTTCCAGTCACCTGAACGGAGGCTCCAGAGAGGCAAGTAAGAAACAGTCTCCAGATTATTAGAACCCCCAGCCATTAATCCCCCTTCAGTTCTTCCCTGCTGAGGTCCCAGAAATGTTGAAACAGAGACAAGACATCTCCACTGTTGCCCTGTCCAAATTCTTGACCCATAATATCTGTGAGTGTAATAAAGTGGTTATTGTTGTAAGTTACTCAGTTTTGAGATAGTTTATTTCATAGTATGTTGTTAGGGTACTGTTGAGTAGGCTCTGACTCAGCAACCTTATGTATCACAGAACGAACGTTGCCTGGTCCTGCACCGTCTTCACAATCGTTGCTATGTTTGAGCCCATTGTGAAAGCCAGTGTGTCATTCTATCGCATTAAGGGTCTTCCTCTTTTTCGCTGACCCTCTGCTTCACCAAGCGTGATGTCCTTCTCCAGGGATTGGTCCCTCCTGCTAAAACGCCCAAGGGAAGTGAGATGAAGTCTCACCATCTTCGTTTCTAAGGAGCATTATGGCTGTACTTCTTCCAAGACAGATTTGTTCATTCTTCTGGCAGTCCATGGTATAGTTAATATTCTTCACTAACACCATAATTCAAATGTATTAATTTCATAGCATAGTTAACTGGAAAAATCACTGATAAGGTAAACTTGAAATTATAATGGCACAGTGTAATTGTGAACTGTTAGGGCCTGAACAATGCCTTTCCTTCCCTGTATGAGTATTTATTGAAAATTTAGAGAAGAAATTTGCACATTTAAGGTGGAGATAATTATGTTGTTGTTAGTTGCCATCAAGTCAGCTCTGACTCATGGCAACCCCATGTATAACAGAAAAAATGTTGCCGAGTCCTGTGCCATTTTCATGTTCTGTTGATCTATAAAGTTTTCATTGGCTAATTTTCAGACCTAGATTGCCAGGCCTTTCTTCCTAGTCTGACTTAGTCTGGAAGCTCCACTGAAACTTGTCTACCAAGGATGACCCTGCTGGTATTTGAAATACCAGTGGCATGGCTTCCAGCATCATAGCAACACTCAAGCCACCACAATACAACAAACTGTGGTGCAGACATAACTAATGCAGCGGCCATTTCTAAGCATCAGGTGCTTTATATATGTTACTGGTACTGGTTGTTGCCTGTAGCCCCTTTACTAGTAGTTGTAGCCAAGAATGGGTTGTTCAGTAAGCAAGGTAAGCACTGTGCTTACCTTGCTTACCAGATCATCTGTAGTGAACAATTACACATTGTTTCACCACATCAGAGATTTTGCTTCTAGGTGTGGCTAGCATCTGTCTCTCTTCTGACCCCACAGAATCTTTGTGCAGAATCAAAGTCTCTTTTCAGATTTACAGTGCACAGACAAGGGTGGATGACTCAGTAAGCAAGGTAAGCATGGGCTTATTTACCAATCTGTGATAAACAACTTCACATGGGTTTCATCATATCTTTGATAATCTGCCCCTTGTTGTAGCTCTTAGGGTTCCTAAGATATATCAGTCAAAATTCTAGCCAGAAGCAACACAAACCCACTCTGGCTGATTAACCAGAGGAGGATTTTATTATAAAGATATCGGGTAGCTCACAGACTTGTGGAAAGTGCTGAAATCTAAACTTCTTTAGATGGAGTTTAAGCTTACAGGTATAATCTTAAAGCCATGCATCAGAACTGGCCTGATGAGGAAACTGCTGCTGCCGCCATTCCATAATGAACACCAGAAGTAACCCCTGCAGTGGCTGCCCCTGAGAACTGGCTACCTCTGCTGCCACTTATACCAGCAAAATGGACTCCACCCAGAGCTTGTCTCCTCAAGTTGCTTGTTCCCAAACCAAAGATTCAGGAATGTGTGACTGACTAGCAAAACCTCGGCTAAGTGCCTGTATCCTAGCTGCAAGGGAGTCTGGGAACTTGAGTTTTCTGGTTTCTACTTTGATGAAACCAGATATACAAGGCTACAAATTTCACAAACAAAGTGAGGGTGTTTGAAGGGTGTTGGGTAACTCAAAACCATGACAGACATGCAAGACGAGGTATGGTAAAAGAAGACAAACACAAATCTGGCTGACTTTTACTCAGATTTTACTATTCTGGTGGAGCCAAAGAACAAAACTGGAGACAGACAGCTGATGAAGTGTTCTAGGCTGGGTGTTCATTTTGACGCAACTTATATACTTATATAGGCCATGGAAAGTGTCTTGTTCGAGCATAACATTGCCAAATCTTATTTTAATTCCAGGCCTTTCTCAACAAAACTTGGTATAATACGGAGATTGGGGGGCGGGGGGAGGGATATTATCAGGAGAGGTGAAATAAATCAGCTTAATTCTATAATCTTTACCTTTAATACTTGGGCTGTGGTCCCCCATCCATCATATCCTTCTCTTGGTATAGTACGATCCTGAGCAAATAATAGTAATAATAATAAACAATAATAACTAACATTTATTGAGTACTTACTGTGTTCCAGGCACTCTCTTAAGCACTTTATAGGCATTAATTTTTTTAAGTCCTTACAACACCCGTATAAGATAGGTAATATTATTATCATCCTTATTTTACAGATAAGGAAACTGAGGCACAGAACAGCCAGACAGCTAAATGGCAGTGCTGAGATTTGGACCCAGATAGTCTGGCTATAGATCTTCTTTTGTATGCACTGATAGAGTTTTAGTGGATGCTTTGGCATTTGGGCTTTGCCCCCATGTCTGAGTGAATACCAGGAATATATGACTCTTTTGTATTAACACGAATCCCTGGGTGATACAAATGGCTAACGTGCTTGGCTGTTAACTGAAAGGCTGGAGGTTCAAGTTACCCATAGGTGCATTGGAAGAAAGGCCTGACAGTCTACCTCTGAAGAATCAGCCATTGAAAACCCAGTGGAGCACAGTTCTCCTCTGACATGCACAGAGTTGTCATGAGTCAAATTGACTTGACAGCAGCTGGCTTCATATGTTAAGTAGAGGGAAAGGTAGAATGTGTTCTAAAACAATGGTCACAGGTTATCATAGGGTGGTCCTATTTGGAAAAAGCAATAGGTAATTCTACAACAGTCTTCGCTCTAAACCCTGATGCCTAAGTAAGAGGCCCAGGAGATCTCCCACTCACCATACTTCTATTTGAAGCTTTTTGATACTTTACCTTGTTTAATCCTCACATCAGTGCTGAGGGATTGGTCATTGATACCTCCGTTTTACAGATGAAAAAATGAGTCTCTAACTTCAACACACACTTTCGGTGAAGGACGGAACATCCAGAAAGAAGCTCAGCAAAGACACGGAAGATCTAAATGCTACAGTTAACCAACTTGATCTCGTGGACATATACTGAACACTCCACCCAACAGCAGCCAGGTATACTTTCTTTTCCAGTGCATATGGAACATTCTCCAGAATAGACCACATATTAGGCCATAAAGCAAGCCTTAACAAAATCCAAAGCACCAATATATTACAAAGCATCTTTTCTGACCATAAAGCCATAAAGCAGAAATCAGTAACAGAAAAAGCAAGGAAAAAAATCAAACACCTGGAAACTGAACAACACCTTGCTCAAAAACTACTGGGTTATAGAACAAATTAAGGATGGAATAAAGAAATTCATAGAATCAAACAAGAATGAAAACACATCCTACCAGAACCTTTGAGACACAGCAAAAGCAGTGCTCAGAGGTCAGTTTATAGCAATAAATGCACACATCCAAAAAGAAGAAAGGGCCAAAATCAAAACATTAACCCTACAACTGAAACAAGTAGAAAGACAGCGGCAAAAGAAGCCCTTGGGCACCAGAAGAAAGGAAATAATAAGAATTAGAGCAGACTTAAATGAAATAGAGAATAGAAAAACAATTGAGTTAACTAGACCGAAAGCTTGTTCTTTGAAAAGACCAACAAAATTGATAAACCATTGGCCTATCTGACAGAAGAAAAACAGGAGAGGAAGCAGATAACCTGTATTAAAAATGAGATGGGTGGTATCATAACAGACCCAAGTGAAATTAAAAGCATCATAAGAGAATTCTATGAAAAATTGTACTCTAACAAATTTGAAAACCTAGAGGAAATGGACAAATTTCTAGAAACTCACTACCTACCTAAACTAACACAAAGACAGGTAGAACAACTAAATAAACCTATAACAAAAGAAGAGATTGAAAAGGTAATTAAAAAACTCCCAACAAAAAAAAAGCCCAGGCCAAGATGGCTTCACTGGATAATTCTACCAGACTTTCACAGAAGAGTTAATACCACCACTACTAAAGGTACTCCAGAGCATAGAAAAGGATGGAATACTCCCAAAGTCATTCTATGAAGCCAGCATAACCCTGATACCAAAACCAGGTAAAGACAACACGAAAAAGGAAAATTACAGGCCAATATTCCTCGTGAACATTGATGCAAAAATCCTCAACAAAATTCTAGCCAAATTCAGCAACATATCAAAAGAATATAATTCATCATGATCAAGTGGGATTTATACCAGTTGTGCAGGGATGGTTCAACATTAGAAAAACAATCAGTGCAGTCCATCACATAAATAAAACAAAACACAAGAACCAGATGATCTTATCAATCGATGCAAAAAAGGCATTTGACAAAGTCCAACACCCATTCATGATAAAAACTCTCAACAAAATAGGAATAGAAGGGAAATTCCTCAACGTAATTAAGGGCATTTATACAAAACCAACACCAACATCATCCTAAATGGAGAGAGTTTGAAAGCATTTCCCTTGAGCATAGGAACCAGACAAGGATGCCCTTTGTCACCATTCTTATTCAACATTGTACTGGGAGTCCTAGCCAGAGCAATTAGTCTGGAAAAAGAAATGAAGGGCATCCAAATTGGTAGGGAAGAAGTCAAAGTATCTCTATTTGCAGATGATATGATCTTATACACAGAAAACCCCCAAGAATCCACAAAAAAAACTACTGAAACTAATAGAAGATTTCAGCAAAGTATCAGGATACAAGATAAACATACAAAAATCAATTGGATTCCTTTACACCAACGAAGAGAACCTTGAAGAGGAAATCACCAAATCAATACCATTTACAGTTGCCCCCAAGAAGATAAAATACTTAGGAGTAAATCTAACCAGAGACGTAAAAGACCTATACAGTGAAAACTACAGGACACTACTGCAAGAAACCAAATGAGACCTGCGTAAGTGGAGACGTACCTTGCTCATGGATAGGAAGACTCAACATTGTGAAAATGTCAGCTCTACCCAAAGCGATCTACAGATAGAGTGCAGTCCCGATCCAAATTCCAACGGCATTTTTTAATGAGATGGAGAAACAAATCACCAGCTTCATATGGAAAGGGAAGAGGCCCCGGATAAGTAAAAAAGTACTGAAGAAGAAGAACAAAGTGGGAGGCCTCACACCACCTGATTTTAGAACCGATTATACCACCACGGTAGTCAAAACCTGCTGATACTAATACAACAACAGATACATAGACCAATAGAACAGAATTGAGAATCCGGACATAAATTCATCCACCTGTGATCAGCTGATATTTGACAAAGGCCCAAAGCCCGTTAATTGGGGGAAAAGATAGTCTCTTTAACAAGTGGTGCTGGCGTAACTGGATATCCATCTGCAAAAAACTGAAACAAGACCCATACCTCACACCCTGCACAAAAACTAACTCAAAATGGATCAAAGACCTAAATATAAAATCGAAAACGATACAGATCATGAAGAAAAAATAGGGACAATGCTAGGAGCCCTAATACATGGCATAAACAGAATACAGACCAGAAGTAACAATGCACAAGCACCAGAAGAGGGACTAGATAACTGGGAGCTCCTAAAAATCAAACACTTCTGCTCATCAAAAGACTTCACCAAAAGAGTCAAAAGACAACCT
>NW_004444022.1:5760340-5762414 GCF_000243295.1 Trichechus manatus latirostris
CCAATGACCACCCTGACAGGGAACACAACAGAGAGTCCCTGATGGAGCAGGAGAAAGGTGGGGTGCATAACTCAAATTCTGGTAAAAAGACCACACTTAATGGTCTGATTGATACTGGAGGAACCCTGGAAAGCATGGCCCCTGGATTCTCTGTCAGCCCAGAACTAAGACAATTTCTGAGGCCGGCTCTTCAGACAGGGATTGGACTGGACTGTGACATAAAGTGATACTCGTGAGGAGTGTGCCTCTTAGCTCAAGTAGATACAAGAGACTAAAGGGGCAGCTTCTGTCCCGACATGAGATGGGAAGGCAGAGAGGGTTAGGAGCTGGTTGAATGGATATGGGAGTCAGCAGTGGAAAGAAGGAATGTGCTGTCACAGTATAGGTGGAGAAATTAGGGTCACATAACAATGTATGTATAAACTTTTTTATGAAAAACTAACTTGAAATGTAAACTTCATTTAAACTATAACAATAGAAAAATAAAATAAATGGTTGTATACCATGTCCAAGATCACACAATATAAATGGTAAAAACCAGGCTTTGAGTGCAAATGCCATGTTCTTAACTACTGTGCAACGCTACAGTTTTAACGTTCTCAGTAAAATGCAATAGTTCAACACAGCAAGACAAGGCCATAAGGCAGCAGTGGCAGAGACCAAAATGGTATGTTGCCTTTGGTAATGGAGTGGCTCTTTATGAAGTGGCAACATAGAAAGGCCAGGACTGTAAATTCTAGAATTTATGAACAGTTTACATCCTATTGGTCATGTACATGTTGCAAATAATCCTATCAGGAGCGTGGACTCAACTTCTGTCTTTTTTTTTTTCATCTTCATCTCTGTTCCCAGATTTGGCTAACTTTATGCTGAGAAATAATTTCTGTATTTAGATAGGTGCATATGTTGAAACCCAGGACAAATAGAAATATCACTTCTAAATTAGAACTGCAGAATGCATGCCATTTCAGCCTAACAGTTTTACATTCTATACTATATCAGACTGTGCTGACTTTCTTTTTACACCAAGAGATGCTTTGTGGACCAACATCATTACCCCCAAACGATCAACATGAAAAAAAGATTTGGGGTGTATCCTCTCATGACTTTGCTAGATATTTCTTCAGTTTGTTTTTTTCATCCTTGATCTACTTCCTGAGGTGAAATTAATGCACGTGTTTGCATCCTGTTTAGTAATGTACTTTAATGATTTTTTGCCTTTTTAAGTGCTTCTTGTAAGCTACATCCATAGTCCTGTAATTTGGCAAAGATGTGCATATTTATTTGTACCATCTCTCTTTCATGGAATTTTTATTTCTGTCATACTTACCAGATTTCATCTTCAACAAGAGAGTCTCATGATCATTTTAGAGCAGTAGTTCACAATTGAGATGATTCTGCCCCCAGGGGATGTTTCGCAATGTCTGGAGACATTTTTGGTTTTCACAGCTGAGAGGGTGCTACTGGCATCTAGTGGGTAGAAGCCAGTTTACTGATGCTAAACACCCGACAATAAACAGTACAGGCCCCAAAAAAGAAGAATTGTCCCGCCCCAAAATGTTCATTGTGCCGAGGTTGTAGATGTATCTCTCCAGATCCTTTCTTACTCTGTATATCTGTCTTCCGTCACAATTACAGAATCTGGATGTGGTGCAAGGGGAAAACAATGCCCTTTGTTTTTTCAAACCCTGCCTGATAGTACAGGTACTTGGAATCTTATGGCCATTATATTTAGAGAATGCTTGAGCCTAGTGCCTTCATCGCTTCCCTAAGTTGATACTTATGGCTCAAAGTCCATCCTATGCCATACTTTTGTATTTTAATCATTTCTTTGTACTTGTCTTCAGTGAAACACATCTGTCACTTTTCATTCCCCTCAACTCTGCCGTTTTCTTTGCCATTTATGCTCATCAGTTTGACCCTTTCTTATCTGCAGTCTGGAAGACTTCATGGCTTAGCCAGGTGATTTATATATGTATATTTTTTATTGTACTTCAGGTGAAGGCTTACAGAACAAATAGTTTCTCATGAAACAGTAGTACACATGTTGTTTTATGACATTGGTTAACAACCC
>NW_004444022.1:5769835-5793305 GCF_000243295.1 Trichechus manatus latirostris
AGGGCAGGTCTAGCTGAAGAGGAGTTACTGGGATGGGTTGTTTGTGGCACTTACTACAGCCACCAGAGCGGTTTGGTAATCAGTGCAGGGCAGGTTCCAGTAGGCTGTGCCTGTACTGCTTGGTGGTGTGATGTCAAGCGCACGGTGCAGGTAGGCAGGATGCAGCGGGGAGATTGTTATGTGTTCAGCTAAGATGGATATGGGAGAGAGGAGAGAAGAACAGGAGCCAAAAACATAGAAACAAACAAAAAAGAAGGCTAGGGGAGCTTGCCATTGGAGTGAAGAGATGAGAGACTATGAAATGGAGAAAACCAGAAAGGGGAAGAGGAAGAGAAGAAAAGAATTAATAAATAAAAATCGGAAAGGTTAAAGAACTGCAGAGTTCCCAGGGATCCCACTGGTGCAGCTATGAGGTCTGGGGAAGTCCCTCTCAGGTGTTGCAGTACAGCCTGGCTAGAAGGTGTGGAGATATACAACTCCAGGTATTCAGGGAACAGAAAGAGAAGGGAGATATAGAGGACGAGAAACTGAGCAGTGAAGAAAGACAAAAAGGGAAAAAGAGGGAAAAGAAAACAAAAAAAATTAAAAAAAAAAAATAGAACGAGAAAGGCCCCCCCCAAAAAACAGAAAAAAGAAAACCAGCGAAAAAAGAAAGGCCTTTAGGGATCCCTCTGCACGTCTGTGCAAGCCGAGGGCGAAGCCTCCTTGCCACACAGCACCGCCTGGCCAGAAAGGGCTTCCAACTCAAGAAAAGGAAAAGACAACAAACAAACAATTCAAAACAAACAAACAAACAAAAGCCCCAGGATCCTACCAGCACGGCAGCCCAGACCGGGAAGCAGCTCCACACTCGAATGAAGCTCCACAGCCCCTCAGGAAGAAGCAAAGATCGCGCACAGAGTCAGGTATTTGAGCGAAAGGACGGGGAGGTTGTGAGAGGTAAGGAAGAAATCAAAAGAAGCATTTAAAAAAGCAACACATGCAGCCAACAAATGGCAGTCAGAGAGCCAGCTAGTGTGGGCTGGTGTTTCTCGGACAAGAGACTGTGTCCGCGGGAGGCAGAGGGGGCTAAGTGTGGGTGAAGAAGGGTAGAGAGTGGGAAAGCGTATATCACAAATTACCGGAGCTCTGCAGCCCCTCAGGAAGAAGCAAAGATAGCGCACGGAGCCAGGTATTTGAGCAAAAGGAGGGGGAGGTGGTGAGAGGTAAGGAAGAAATCAAAAGAAGCAGAAAAAAGCAACAGCAGCAGCCAACAAATGGCACTCAGAGAGCCGGCCGATTCAGGTGTTTGGAATCCAAGCAGCCAGTGCTTCCCGGTCAGGTGATTGTGGCCCCGGGAAGCAGAGGAGGCCGAGTAGGGGTGAAGAAGGGTGGGGGGTGGGAAAGCGTATATCGCAAATTACAGGTTGTTTTGTCTCCCACTGGATGCTCTGTGAGGCTGCTTTCTCATACCCCTTGTTTGCTGGTCTCCGATAGGAGTCGAAGATGGCGGATCCGCACTGCATTAGCTGGTCGGGGACCCCTGCATGAATGTCTCCTCGCTCTCCGTTCTCTGTGAGTTTTCTCACTCCATTTGGTGCTTGGCTGAGTTCTTTATCTCTTCATTTGATGTTTTAGGGTTTCAAGATTGTTGTATTCTCTGTTCGGCTTAGTTTTTCGGATCTTTGCTGTGGAGGGATGGTGTGGTGCTTCTGCCTAGAGTGCCATTCTGCCGGAACTCCTGATTTATATTTTTAAAAATGTTAAGTTCAACTGTAGCAGACAGCTTGTCAATTCCTTTTTCATTTAGAGAAATTATATATTTATCCTTTCTTGTATATACTTTTGAACCGGTTTTCTTCCCTCGACAAAACATTTCCCCAATCACTGTGCAATTCAGGTGGAAATGGAATATTATCAGAAGTCTAAAAGATAAGTGTACAAGTTCTTCTTGGCCACAAACTAATTTCATTCTTTTAAAGGATTCTAGTAGATGAGCGAAGTGACGTTTCCCCCAGTAGAAACCACAGTTGCCTTTCCAGCCAGCTGTTGTGCTTGCTTATGTGGTCAGGGGTTGATTCATTCAAGAAAAATTGAGTACCTCTTAAGTACAGGTCAGTGTGCCAGGCTCTCAGGGAATACAAGATGAATAAGAAATAGCCCTTGCTAAACAGTTTGAAGTCTAGTTAGGGGTTGTAAGATATGTACATATATAACTGTAATATACTGTAGAAATAGATGTACGAAAGATAGAGTTACAGTGGTATGTGGGGCATCACATTGTAGAGTCTGCCTGCCAGCAATGCACGGAAGTTCAAATTACTGTTCTCTACCTCTGGTGTCCATATTCTATGTTAGATTCATGCTGGCAATCTTCCAGACTCTTTTCATAGCTATAATTTGTAAATGACAAGTTGTACGTTTTGGCCAAGTGTTTCACTGTTTCATCCTGAAGTTCCTTGAGACCTGTAAAGTGTATATACAACCACTCCTGGTGATTTATTTATGTTCCGTGTGTCAGTTAGACCCAGAACATCATGTATTCTTTACATTATTTGACCTCTCTGCTTCAAAAGATGATTTTAGCTTTCAGATTTCCCTAATAGATGCCATAGTAAGGAATGAAATTAAATTTTTGTTTAATTTCTATATTCTTTCATTTTCACCTTTTTTTTTGGTATATGACTGCTCTCTCTCCCTCTACCCCAATTGTATTTTGTAGACTTTTCTATTCTTTAGGTGGCATGGTGGAAAAACTATAGACTTTAGAGTCAGACTTAACCTGTATTTGAATCCCTGCTGTGACTTTGTGTCTCTTTGGATAAGTTTTCCAGCTTCATGGAACTATGGTTTTCTCATCTGTACTGACAGGATAATAATGTCTACATTTCATAGTTTTGAGAGGATTAGTTGAGATGACATAAAATACTTGCAAAAAGATCACTATTAGAGTCTTCTCCCCACCCTTTTATATTTTTCAGGTATTTCTCAAAGGAAGTATTTCCCTCTTTCTTCTTCTCTCTCTCAGTAATGGTTTCTGTTGATGGATGGATGGATGTAGTATTAAACAGAATGTGTTGCTGACCTTTTAAAACTGCATATATAAATTAAGGAGATCCCTTTGCAGCTAGAAATGACTATTTTTTATTCTCACAGAAAAACTACAGGAAAGATTTGTGATTGTATTTAGTCTATCTTATTGTCCTACTCTAAGATACTTCCCTCTTTTATAAATGAGTTATAATTTTGAAAAAAAAAATAACATTTGGTAATTAAGAACTGTGTTTATTTATTAGGAATTTCAATACAATAATTCGTGATTTAATCCAAAGACACAAACACAAACGTACAGCCAACTCTGTTTCTGCTAATAAAAATAAAGTTAGAGTAATATAAACTTTTTCATATTGGATTTCGGAGCAATAATCCTCTTGTCATGCTTCTTTGAACTAAAATATTGAAAGCTAAAATTTCAACTTACTGCTTGGTTTTTATTTTATAGTACCCTAATCCAGATGTTTAATTATTCTCTTACTCATTTAACGTAGCAGATCATTACTTATAATGTGAAAAATTAACTGTAGGTCTGGGACATATGCAAACAATGCTGTTTTTTGGTCACTGTGTTTCTAAGGGAGCACTTAAATTCTTCAGCTCTACACGTCAAATTATATTATAACACATTTCATTAGAAAGCAGGTCTATATAGCACTAAGATGGTAACAAGTTCCAGTCAACAGAACATGTATTACAAGAGATGTGCCATAAGACAAGAGATTAGAACTAAAAAATTTTTTGAGCCAGCAGTACTTTTCTGAATTTGATCTATACAGTAATAGGGAGCTTGAAAAAAATGTCAGCACTTTCCAACATTATATAAACAGTTCTTTTAAAAATTGTTTTATGCAAGTCAGATCATATTATTGGTGACTGATTTTTATAGATTTGGTCTACAGCTCCGCTGAAGAACATTTACTGTCAGTTATCATAATAAGTATAAAGATTTATAAAAGCATCTCTGATATCCAGGAGTTTGCAGACTGATGAAATGGACATGTACTCAAAAATCATAATATAGTGTAGATAAATGCTATGAAGAGGATACAAGAAAAAACAACAACAGAAATTCAGAGAGACTGATTACTTTTGACTGGGGTAGATGAGAAGGCAAAGGATGAGGTCAGTATATGTGAATGTGAAGTGTGTAGAGGGCACCTAACTCAAGATGCTCTCTGTAAATGGAGGATATGGTTAACGTGTAATTGAATGAGAGAAGCATGAAATCTTTACAGGTGGGATGGCATTCGATCCAGAGGAACAGCGTTCTCTACTCAAAACCTAATGGTGGTACATCTCCCCTCAGAATACAATTCAAAGTCCTTAATCTGGCTCACCAGACCCCACCTAAGTACGCTTCAGGGTGGGGTCCTCAGATATTGCCTATCCAAGACATGTTTGGGTCTATGAGGAGACAGATTCAGAAACTTTTATAGCAGTAGACATTGCAGTGATATTTTAACTGAATTTTATAAAATTAACAATCTGCTATGGATTACGCAATACAAAGAGACAAACCACTGATTCTTTACCACAGAGAGTTTGAGGAGCACTGTCCTACACAGTCTCCTCACTGCATCTTCTGTCTGCTTTCAGATCATTGCCCCCTCTTATTCCCAGTGGTGTATACCTGGATTCCTAGATATTCTTGAACACAACCAAGCATATGCTTCTCACAACATTTGCACTTGCTTTTCCCTCTGTTCAGAACACACTTCCTCCACATAACTTCATCTTTCTTCCAGATCTCTCTTCAAATGTCATCTTATCAGAGATGCTTTCTCTGATGACGTAAACACAACTGTTTCATCATTATGTCTCTTCACCTTGCTTTATCTTCCTCCTTTTATTAATCCCTGGCATATATTTATCAGTTCATTTGTTTATTGTCTGTCTCACTCGACCTGAATCAACCCCACAAGAATAGGGACTTTGTTTATCTTGTACACTGCTATATTCTTAGCACCTAGAACAGTGCCTGATACATAGTTGGTCTTAAATATTTGTTCAGTGCATACATGCATGAATGAATGAATGACTAGCAAGAACAATACAGTAGGGCTAGAAAATGCAGGTATGCTTAGGGAGCATTAAGTAATCTAATTTGACTAGAAAAGGGGATATTCTGAAGAAGTGAAGTTTTAGTCTGCACTGGTTTTACTTAGTTCAAGTGAGTAGTCATATTTTGGTTTTAGATTTCAGCATATATAATAAAAGAACATTCTTTTTTTTCTGAACTTAACCTGATACCATATTGCCTTCATGGATCCTTTTCCTAACCAATTACAGATTTGTTGGTTTTTTTTTTGTTTGTTTGTTTCAGTATTTCAGTCTTACTACTAGATTTCATGTTTTAATTTTTATCATCCAACCATAGGAAAGTTTGCTCACAAAATCATGGTTCAATTCTCCTGAACCTTCAGCGCATTGAAAGTTCTTATGGATGTGGTAAGAAAAGAGAAATGATGCCTTAACCATTTGTAAGATGGAATCCGAGGTGCAGTCTTTCTTCTAGTAAAGCTAAGTCTTCAACAAAGCTAATTCATGACAATTTACAAGTGGGAGCCCTTCCCTGTGAGGGTGATGAAGTCCTCTGGGGGGTTCTTAGCAGTTGGAAAGAAAGGTCAGTTTTATCAGGCAACTGAGTAGATCCTACAAAATGAGACAAGACAGTTGACTGGTGAGTAAGGCTGTGTTGCCCTTATTCCTACTGGTGTATACCTGGCCTCCTAGCTATTCCTTGAACACACCGAGCATACGTTTCTCACAACATTTGCACTCGCTTTTCTCTCTGTTCAGAACACACTTCCTCCATATAACTATATCTTTCTTCCAGATCTCTCTTCAAATATGTGCCCGACCTGTGCTCCCAACCCTCTTGGCATTGCTCCTGTATCCTTCCAAGGGGCTTTGAGAGCGTGTTGGTTTCACTAAGAGGAGAAAACAGCCCCATTTAAAAGTAACAAGGAAGCCATTTTCTCCTTTCAGTGTGGCCTAGTGTACAGATGACTTACATAATTAATGTGCTTCAGAAGGCTGTTTAAATTAATTATGGGATTGGCTCCAAGAAATATTCCACAGACAGAAGTGCTTTAAGTGTTTTAAGCCAGAGTCTGGGAATGCCATATTTTTTTTTCCTCGCCATTAGGACTTTGTGACCTAAGGCAATTCACTTAATGTTCCTCTAAAGTACCTATAAGGTACTTTATTGATCCATATTTTATTCATACTTTCCACTTCTGAATCTTAGGAAAACCTCAGTAGAGCCACTTTGAACGTCATTGAGTGAATGCCAGTAATGCCCTTTGAGAACCTCTGAAGAAAATTGCTTAAAAGGGCCTAGTTACATGTATTTTTTCTAAAATCTCAAAGTAGGTAATTCATAGCACTGATCATTATTATTTAATATGTCCTGTTAATCCCACACATCTGCTAAATTTTTAAAAGTTAAAGTGTCTAAGACCTAAGTAATCAACTCTTGCAACTAGATTGAATGCTAATTCAGGTAGGAAATTGTTCAGTCATTTTAAAATTATACACTGCATGACAGAGAAAGTTGCCTTTTCCTTGAAAGATGTCAGCAAGAAATGCTTGTGTAAGCCTTACATCTTTCTCACTTACTCCTTTCTTGCCATTTGCCCGAAAGAATTTTGCCCAGTTATAGGCTTCAAGAGGAACTTGTGCCCACAAGTGAGCTGGATTAGAAATTTGTAGTTTCTACTAGGCTACATCAATTTCTTGTTTGTGAGGAGTGCTACAAAATAGTGTGTGCTAGTATTTTATTGATAAAGATTCATGTAAACTCCAGCAGCGTCCAGAAAACCAAGCTTTTTCTTTCTTTTTTTTTTTGAAAAAGAAACAGTTCTTTCTTCTGCACAGCCATGTGGGATTTCTATGTTCAGCATTTAGCCCCTCACCAATATATACATATCTCTATAAAAACTCTTCTACTTTTCTAAGCAAAAGAGAATAAACCAAACCTGTTGCCATGGAGTCGATTCCGACTCATAGCGACCCTATAGGACAGAGTAGAACTGCCCCATAGGGTTTCCAAGGAGGGGCGGGTAGATTCAAACTGTGGACCTTTTGGTTAGCAGCCGAGCTCTTAAGCACTGTGCCACTAGGGCCTCAGTAGATGCTGTAAAATCTTTTTCTCTCCAAAAAAAAAAAAAAAAAAAAAAACAGTGCAGAAGTGTAGTAGTTTGCCTTAGTCTGTCTGTGTAAATCTCATTGAATTGCTGCAGAAAATTGCATATTCTTATTCCCCAGGGAATCTTGTATTTTTTCCTGCTTTGCATCAGCAGCTGAACAGCAGATGGCACTGTGTGGTAACTGGATGATTGCGCTTCCTGTGGAAAATGGATTGTGTGCCCTTCTGCGTGTATATTTATACTTACTCTGTTAACACGACAGTGGCGGGTATGACACTTTTTTTTAATACAGGGTGTTAAATGTCAGTGATTTATAAATTTGTATCTTATACCAGCATATTATTATATTGTACTGCCCTCTAGAAGTACAGTGAAACTCTTAATAGTTCCTTAAGGAGCTTTTTATTTTTTGACTGTTAACATTGGAGTTCACTTAACAGCTTGTCCTATAGGGTAGAGATACATCAGCAAACACTCCCACCACTAATATTATCTTGGGTGCCTTGTCCTCTGTGATGCTGGAGAGGAATGGACACAGGGCTAAGTGTAATAGTTAGCCCTCAGAAAGTTCGCAGTCAGCTAAGTATTACCATTTCACAAATATTGTGGTAGCCAAAAAGGAAGTAGCACCTTGTTTCTCAAAGAAGGAGTCCTTAGGTAATGCAAATAGTTAAACACTCAGCTGCTAACTATAAGGTTGGAAGTTTGAATCCACCCAGAGTCTCCTTGGAAGAAAGGCCTGGCAATCTGCTTCTGAAAAATGGGCCATTGAAAACGTTATGAAGCACAGTTCTTCTCCAGCACACATGGGATCAACTTGGTGGCAACTGGTTACTCAAAATGTTGTCCTGAAGCATCAGCCTACCTGGGGGCTTGTCAGAAATGCAGTATCTTGGGCCCAGAATTAATGAATCAGAGTATGCATTTTAATAAGGCTCCCAGATGATTCATATGCGTGTTAAAGTTTGAGAAGCATTATTATTAAGCACCTCCTTTTCCTTTAATGAGAAACAGGCCTTGAGAGCCTACTCCTGTGTGTCGAGCAGTGCAGCCCAGGCTTGGGTTGCTGAGATGAACAAATCAGGATACCAGCCAAGGGAGCATATCGTCAGGGATGGGCACATGTTTTTCTTTAAAAAAAAAAGTCAGCAATATAGGTGCTAAAAGAGGTATGTACTAAGTGCACAAACGTGTTTGGCAGACATTATGCTAAGGTTCTTATTTAATCTTTATAACAACTCTAAGAGAAGTTACTGTCCTGGAAGAGGAAACTGCAAAGTCAGTTACATGGCCAGTAAAGGGTGGAGTTAAAGCTTAAACACAGCTCAGTTAGACTCCAATGTCCAAACTTTTTTTAATAAGCTGCCTCCTAGACGGTGATAAAAGAACCCTGGTGGTGCAGTGGTTAAGCACTGGGCTGCTAACTAAACGGTTGGCGGTTCGAACCTTCCCAACAATTCCACTGGGGAAAAGACCTGGCAATCTGCTCTGCAAAGATTACAGCCTGCAAAACTGTGTGGGGCCGTTCTACTCTGTCACTTGGGGTCGCTATGGATTGGAGTCAACTTGACGGCCCGTAGCGACAACAGAGGGTAATAACAAATGGAAGAATTGATTTCCAGACCAAGGAGCTGAGGACCTTACTTTAAAACGTAAAATGTGAAAAGTTTGTAAGTTAAGCACATAAGGGCGACTTTCCAAATGACAGTGGTGATTGCTCATACCTTGCATATGGGTTATCTAAGTTCCTGCAACAGGATGTCTGGGGACCTAACGGGGCCTAGACATCCTGAGGAGGTTGGGACTGACTGCAGATGGGTGACAGGAGGGGACGTTTAGATGGAGAATTTGTAATGCAGTGGTATTATGTTAGTGCAGAGCTTGGGAGAGCTAAGAATCCAAGTATTCTCTTTCAGGTCCAAGCAGGTACATCCTGTAGTCAGCATCCATAAGGGTGTCAAGTAACACCCAGCCCTGCATCGCCCACACAACACTATTTTTAGGAATTGCCCAGATTTACACTGATCTCCTTAGAAACCTTTTCAGAGTTAATATAGTTGTAGTTACCTACATTTGTATGACCCTGGTTGTTTTATCTAAGTTCATTGATGAACCTCCCACAGAGAATGGAATTAGACATCTCAGTAAGATAAAGATTATGTTTTTTCCCGTACTGTATGTATGAGAATTGTTGCTCAGTCTGAGAAAATTATTTCATTAGAGCCTTTTTTCTGTTTTTATTATCATTTATTCTTTGTACAGTATTGTACATATTTGTAAGCAGAGTTTACTATTATAGTTTCATAACAGCTTAGAAGCAGGTTCATATGTAGTTGGCAACAGTAAAAATTGCTTCTTTTGCAGAACCTGTGGATCATACAATAATGCCAAAGGAATTAAATAACCTATGTGTCTTCGATGGCTAATATAGGTGTTTTCTAGAAAATGGAGAAATATTTATCCTAGTTTTTTAAATCATCATTTTGTTATTTCCAGGCAATTGGTTGCATTTAGTGTTCCAAAGTCAAAAATGATTTTGCTTCTACCTTATTTGTCTGGTATCAGTGGTGAATGCACATTCCAAATATGGCTCATATTCCCACATATACAAAGTGGAGTAAAGTGTGGCAGAAGATTGTTAGGGAAAAAATAGCTAAACTATACAGTGATTGTGTAGTAACAGGAAAAATAGATTGAAATTGTCAGTTATAATGGGAAAGTGATAATTTGTCAATAAACAGTTATTCTTTAAAGGAATAACTCTGATACATTAAAATTTCCTCATAATCAATAAAAAGAAGATACTGATTTAATGCTAAAAACTAGATCTTTTTTATAAAGTTGAGCGTTCCCCATTTTAATTAGTACTTCTGCCATATTCCCCTCAATATCATTAGCTCATTTTTTCCCCTTAATTTTGCATCCAAGTCTGTCTTGGAAGAAATATAGCCAGAGTGCTCATTGGAAGCGAGGATGGCAAGACTTTGTCTCACGTACTTTGGATGTGCTATCAGGAGGGACCAGTCCCTGGAGAAGGACATCATGCTTGGTAAAGTAGAGGGTCAGCAAAAAAGAGGAAGACCCTCGATAAGATGGATTGACACAGTGGCTGCAGCAATGAGCTCAAGCATAGCAACGATTGTGAGGATGGCAGAGGACCAGGCATTGTTTCATTCTGTTGTAGGTAGGGTTGCTATGAGTTGGAATCAACTCGACAACTTCTAACAACAGCAACAATTTTGCATCAACTCTGTGCTTCCTTGGAGTAGAAGGTTTTATTTTAAATGTAAAGAGGATAGAGTTGAGATGAAAGCAACTCTGAAAGACGTCTGTTATGAATTGTATTTGGTTATTATCTGAAGATACTTTCAGAAGTGGTCTCTGACCATTCTAGTTTATTCTCCCTTTTCTCCATAAGAAAATGAATGTTTCCCAAGAAAAAGTAGACACTGTTAAATTAGTATTCCACCCATGGGAAATCCATAGTAGTTAATCTGCAAAAGAGACAAAAATACCAAGAAAAGTTCATTTGACTGATTTATATTTTTAGAAGTAGTTCTGGGATATATCATATTGTCAGTTCATATTCAGCTTAATTTCTTATACACACACACCTCAGAGTTATGAAACATATTATGGTGGTAAAACTAAATGATCACAAAGAAGCAGTGAGCGTGCCATATGTATTATAAAACATGTTGAGCTTTGTTTTAGTTAAGAGCATAAGGAGAATTTTGAAAATTAAAATAAAAGTCATGTCTCTCTTATGTATGGAAATCATCTATTAATCATATTATTTAATTAAACAGAACTTCCCTTTCTTTCATGTACCGAATAACTTGATAGTACTGAAATTAAAAAACAAAATTCATGATGAAAATTGTAGAGAGGGTTGCCCTGGAAAATATGATCAAAGGAAAATTGAGAAGTGCTCTCTCCATGTACCACATGCTCCAGCCAAGCTGAGCTACCAGGAGCCTCGTGAATGTGCTGTGATATTTCACACTTCCACGCTCTGCCTTAACAGTGCTTCTACCCCTCGTGTCAACTTTGATACTCTGTCCTCTCTGTGCACTTGATGAACTTGTACTTATCGAAGACTCAGATCAGGTGTCTTCTAATGTCTGAAGCTACCTGATAACTCTCCTTCTCCTGTTTCTCTTATATTCTGCTCTTCTTGTTCTTGGCTTACTATGCTGAAATTATATGATGATATGCCTACTTCCCCCCACCATCAAAAAAATAAGTTCCTTGAAGTTAAGAACCACGTAATATTATCTGTTTATATAACCAATGCATAGTTCATGGGTGGGGGAATATGAAGCCTATGTACCTCCATTCCTCAATTCTGCATCTGTGGTAGACATTGCTAATCAATCATGCATTTTTTTCTCTCTGAGACTAGACACAGCCCCATGACATTTCTGAACACCACACTTGAGACAGTTACAACAAATTTATTGTGATTGACACGTAAGATTAACCTTACCTGCTATCACTGGCCTAACAAAACACCAGGCTTCTAATACCAGCTGCTGTCGAGTTTATTTCGACTCATGGCAACCCCATGTGTGTTGGAGTAGAACTGTGATCCATAGGGCTTTCATTGGCTGAATGTTTGGAAGTAAATCACCAGGCCTTTCTTCTGACTCGAACTGCCAATCTTTTGGTTAGAAGCTGAGAGCATTAACTGTTTGCACACCCAGAGACTCCTAGGTTTATAATTTGTTGTTGTTGTTAGTTGCTGTTGAGTTAATTCTGACTTACGGTGACCCCATGTGTGTCAGAGTATAATCGTGCACTGTAGAGTTTTTAAGGCTGTAACCTTTTGGAAGTAGTCAACGTTTTGGCTAGTAGTCAAGTGCTTAACTGTTTGTGCCACCCAGGGATTCACAAACTTACAATAAAAACAAAAAACCAAGCCTGTTGCCATCAAGTTGATTCCAACTCATAGTGACCCTATAGGACAGAGTAGAACTGCCTCATAGGGTTTCTAAGGAGCAGCTGGTGGATTCGAACTGCTGACCTTTTGGTTAACAGCTGAGCTCTTAACCATTCCAAAGTTATAATAATTAAAAAAAAAAACAAAAAAAACCCGTTACCATCGCGTCAATTCTGATTGTTTTTATTTTTATGTTAAGAACTGATATTAAATGAAAATCATGTAAAATCTATGCGTCTGTTTGGTTTTTAATTTATTCCTGTATTCTGTTAAAGTTGAAGCTACAGATAAGTTGTAAAACTTTCTGGGATCTTAACCATTGGGATTTTTGACTTCTGTTGTACTTTCTTTTATTTTTGAAAAACTCTTTTGGGAAAGGAGTAGAAAGATATAGTTTGTGATTGAATATAGGATATCTTATCATAATCTGAAAGAAAAAAACCGTAAGGATTTGGTCTTGTGAATATTAAAGTAGAAGTAAGAGGTGTATGATCAAGTTTCTGTAGTGCTAGCATAGGTAAGACTTCTCCCAGAACTGAGATTTTATGCCTGGGAACGTGGAAGACATAATCAAGTTATAATAGTGGCATGAGCAGAATGTTGGGAAACAAAACTTTTGCTCTCATGGGTTGTTGTCTAAGTAGGCAGCACCTTAACAATAATGAGTTGTATTTACAGTAGTGCCTGTCTTAAGTCTAAAGATTTTTATGTACGTGTGAATTCCTTTTTTTTAACCCACTAATCCTTCAGTGCAAGACATTTTATTTTATGAGTTATTTTGCAAATAGGGAGATGACAGAAGTGCACTGAGACGTGAGAAGGGTCATTGCATAAATGGGAAATATTAGACATCGCTGTCTCTTTTTTAATGGGATTGTTGTTGTTAGACACTGTTGACTTAGGCCCGACTCATGGCAGCCCCCTGCACAATTGGATCAGACCTTTATGAGCCATTGGATTTTCATTGGCTGATTTTTCAGAAGTAAATTGGCAGGCCTTTCTTCCTAGTCTGTCTTAGCCTAGAAGCTCCACAGAAACGTTTTCAGCATCATAGCAACATGCAAGCCTCCATTGACAGACGAGTGATGGCTGCCCATGAAGTGCATTGGCCAGGAATCGAGCCTGGGTCTTCCACATGGAAGGTGAGAATACTACCACTGAACCACCACTGCCCCCTTAGTAGCTGGTAAAGCTTAATATTTCCAAGTCAATTTTAATGACTTAGTAACATAGTTTAGGACATTTGATTGCCAATGTTGTTTCTCCCCAGACTACTCTTACCCCCGACTCACACACACCCCAAAAAAAATAGATGGGAAAGAAAAAATAGCCTTCAAACATCACTTCAAATAGTGATGATGTTGACAAAGAGGAATATTGCAGTTTAAGAATAAGTAAATTATTTTAACAAAGAGCCATGGGATGTAAAATCCGTAGTGAAAGCAGTGTGGGGTTTCTCCATGTTACATGCCTGATTGGGTAATGGGGATAATAAATGTTCCTATCCTTGACCCTGTTCCATACGTTTTCCTCTTGCATCAAGACTGTGACTTCTCTTTTAATTTATAACAGCAGCCGTACATTGGTCATGGAAATTAGGTTGCACATATCCAAGTTCATACTTCATTATGTTTTTTTGCAATGTGTTGATGCAGTTGGAAAAATTTGGGATTGCATATTAGGCAGCATTTTAATTTCAGTCTTACCCCTTACCAACTTGTATAATCTTGCTAAATCATTTGATTTATCATAGTCTGCATTCCTCAGCTATGAGCTAGAGATGATGGTATATAGAATTTTTGTGAGGATTCAATGAGATAATGTAAGAGCCTAGCATATAATAGCTGCTTAATAAATGCTAGTTTCCTCAAAGCTGTCCTTCACACAGCTCCTAGAGTAACTAACATAAATTATTAATCTGAACTCCTCTGCTTAGAATCCTTCCATGGTCCTCAGTGCTCCCAGGATGAAGTGAAAGCACCTGTCAGGTAGGGTCGTACAAGGACCTCCATAAGTGGTTCATTTCTAGCCCCACTTCCTGTCTTTCTCCTCTTCACACTTTATGGCCGGTTCCGTAAACTTCTCACGTCTCCTCTGACCTTTATGCCTTTGCTTGCTCTGTCACGCACTTTCTTTCTCCTCGGGAGACCTTCCCTGCCAGCCCCTTGCCCACCCCACTCTAGTGTGGTTATCTTCCCTCAGAGCTCTGTATCTCATTGCACTTTCTCATCTTAATACACTCCGTTTATATGTCTTCCCTCCCCCACCCCCAGGACTGCACCTTAATGGTGCAAACTGTCCCTTATTGATGTTTATATCCCCAGTGTACGATATCTGCCACATAGCAGCTGCTCAGAAAATCTTGGGTGCATGAATTCTCCTTCACCTTATTTTTTTTTAATACTTGTCAACTTGAAGAAAGTGAAAACATTCATTTTTTATTAATCCCAGTAGCATTGGCCATAGTTTAGTAATTTTGTGAATCAGAAAAATAACCTGCTATCTTTAGAAGTAAAAAAAGATAGTTTTGTGTATATGTTAAAAAGAAAACACTCCACTAACATGAGCCGAGCGTATTTACGAATGCTCAAATTATATTCTTACAGAATTAAGGGTAATTGAACTTCAGATATTTAAGTCTTTGTGCAGCTTTCCTGTAGTATTTTTACTTGGTAATTCAGTAAGAGTTCTGTCATTAGAATGCATGCCAAGAATTATTGGCATGAGAGTTAATGAAAGATACACACTTGATTTGGGTTTTTATTTTCTCCCATGGTTACTGTATAAATGACAGAAGGACATTTCACAATTTTATATCTCTCTGAATGTGATGTTGGAGCTTCTGAGAAGAAGCTCAGATTCATTAGAACTGAGCTGACATTCATAAAGACATAAAACTCCTGTGTAGCTGCAGCTTTAATTATTACTGAAGAGCAGAGTTCTTAAAATGGCTCCCTCAGATGCTTGAGCTTTAGATTATGTAAGGAGAAAAAAAGATAAATTTCAAAAATGAAGTTTAGTCAAACAGTTTTCACTGCCAGTTACTCTATAATTCATTTTGGATACGACTTTCACATTGGGTCTAGGAATGAAGCCAAATATCAAATGCGTCACTGGCTCCTGACAGGTAATGATGAAAACTTAAGGGGGGGAAAAGACTCTACCCACGTGAGAAAGATCTGCAAGTATTTATAGAAGTATTTGAGCATCTTCAAAGTTCACGAGCTCCACAGCAACTGAGATTTCATATCTTCCTTTCCTGTTATTCGAGAACCCTCTTGTGGTTCCCTGAGAATTCTCCCAGTCAGAAGACAAAGCGTCCCATGTTTGGTCTGTAAGACATGAACTCTAAACTATTAGCATCTTTAGTTGTCTGTTACTTTTCATATTTATTAAGGGGAACTTGAACAAGGAGAATCATTTCCTGAGAGGGTTAAGGTGTGTTCTGCTAGCTTGGCATGTTTTACTTACTCTTATGCTTACGGTAAATGAAGGTTGGTCTGTGTTAGGATGTGAATCTATTCTCCAAAGGCATATATGCTGATAACACTAATAATTTGCAATATTTAACAGTAAAACTGTTTTACTTGCAGTGACTCCAGGCTCTGAATTATAAATGGAATCATTTTATATCTTTTGGCATTAGAAAAAATGCATAGGAATTAGCCCAGATTTTCCATTAATAATGTAACAAGTAAATGTTTCAAGATCATTAGAGTTGATATCTCTGTTTAATTGGTATTTGGTAAATACATTTTATTCATCAAAATATGCATCTTAAAACTTGCATAAATTTACGCTGATTTGAAAAATATCCAAATTTATTTTGTAATGGATACAATATCATTTTATACATACATATATATATGTACACACATACTATATTATGCTTACTTTAGGAGCCTTGGTAGTACAGTGATTAAAGCACTTGGCTGCTAACCAGCAGGTCAGCAGTTTGAACCCACTAGCCACTCCACAGGAGAAAGATGTGGCAGTCTGCTTCTGTAAAGATTATAGCTTTGGAAACCCTCTGGAACAGTTCAGCTCTGTCCTGAAGGGTTGCTATGAGTCAAAATCCACTCGATGGCAGTGGGTTTGGTTTTTTTTTTGGTTTTATATTATACTCATCTGTATGTGTATATATACATTTTTATTTGTCTATTTGGGGTGATTAAAGAATCTAACCTAAACTCAGGAGTCCTAAAAGATTTTCTACTGTGGCCTCATTCTAAATGACATTTCTTTTTATTTGACCTCAAATTTAACTTCTTGGGTGGGCTGCTCTCTGAGAACTGGTGAATCTTGGCCTCTTTCTTGAAGTAGGGAAAATTGTGCAATTTTGGAAAGACATCAAATTTACTTATGAAAAAAAAAAAACTCCCCGGCACAGCTAATGTGAGATATGATTTTCATGACTAAAGTAGGTACAAAAAGGTGCCCAAAAATGGAAAAATGAATTTGTATTTTTATAGACAACTCTTTTTACAGTCTTGACCCGTTCCTCTTCTACTAAAATTGCGAGCTCTATTTATGAAGACTTTAAATACCCTTAAAATGCAATCGATTTTTTTATTTGAAAACGTATCCCCTCGGTTTATAGGTTATGACTATAATGCTTGATGATATGACGAGGAAAAGGAATGCATATTAATTATACTGAGGTCTGAATTGTGAATGGTGTGAACTGTCACAACATATTGGCTTTTGAAAAAGTTTTACAATTATATCTCTGTAAAGATAGATTCAACCTAAAAATTGCAAGCAGTTTGGGAGTAAAGAAAGAATGCTCAATCTGTTAATAATTTCTTTGCATGTCTAATACGAAGAAAAAAATCTTAAAAAGAGACTGAAATTCAGAGAACCAAGAACTGAGGATCTAGGGTCCTGCTCCACCATGTACTATCAAAAGCTTGGTTAAGTTACCCGTTTCCATGGCCTATTTGCTTCTGTCAGGTTGGCCCTAGACTCATGGCAATCCCATGCACAAGAGAACAAAACACTGCCTGTCTTACTCATCCTTTTGATTGGTTGGGGATCGAGTGGACCATTGTGTTGCATAGGGTTTTATTGGCTGTTTTTTATGAAGTATATCACCAGTCTTTTCTCCCTAGTCCAACTTAGTCTGGAAGCTCTGCTGGAACCTGTTTAGCATTGAAACAACACACAAGCCTCCACTGACAGACAGATGGTGGCTACACATGAGGTGCACTGACCTGGGTCTTCCATGTGGAAGGTGAGAATTCTACCACTCAACCACCAATGTCCCCATATGGAGCATTACTCAGTTTTGCAAGAATTCTACCACCGAGCTAGAAGGGTGGAATTGTGGAATTTTAGAGCATGAAAGAGAACTTGAACTAGCCTACTTTACAAATGGAGAAACAGTCCAGAGGTGAAATATTATGCCCAGGATCACTGAGCTGATTAGTGACTGTGCCCACATTGCCAGTGCATGGTATTCAATCCTAGACCAGCCCAGCTGGTAAAATCTTACCGGACAGCTGTTAAGGCCTGCATGATGATTTGGTTAGCTCTTTGCAATATAAACAGCTATATACATTTCAAATGTAATTATAATAAAACCCTATATTTTGGTTTTGGGCTGCTGAGCTCTTAGATGGACGGCTGCTCTAGCCATGAAAACATCCTCCTGCCTATAACGTCCTCTTTTATAGTAGACAGAGGCGCCTGTCAGTGTTCCTACTTTAGTGTGCAGCCTCCTGTCCCCATTTCCAGATGTCCTGTGTAGATGATGGTCTCATGAAGGAGTGTTATTCTTTCAGATGGTGAGGTTTTAAAAAAGGAAAAGCTATTGCTTACTAATATTTTACCTCCGTGTCTCTGTCCCCACACTCCCCTAGCTTTTCAGTTTATCCTTCCATCTCCATAAAATTGGGGATAATTTAAATGGAGGAAGGAGACGAACCTTTATTCAGCACCTCACTGTATGTCATGTATTCACCTCAAATTGCGTTTGGAATGAGGTTAGCATGAATAAATAAATCAATAAAAGATTCCAGGTATCATGCTAGATATATTACCTGCATTTATTAATTGCTGAGTAAACTCAGGTTCAGAGAAGTCAAATAAGTCAGGGGAAAGGAATTAAAAAGCCTAGAAGCCCAAAAGGAGAGACATCACCAGGAGAGAGGCATACTCCCTTCCTCACTAACAGAAAGAGTGCTAAAAAAGAAATATTTTATATGCTGGCTGCTATCTATATGAAAATAGTAAATAAATACATAAACACGTACATCTTTTTGCATAGGAATGGCCATCAGAAATATGTATTTTTAAGAAAATGTGCTCTGAATTTTTCTGTGTTTGCTGGTTTGTATCTGATGTCCTAGGCATCTAAGAGGCACTTTTAGGTGTTCTGGAGAATATGCAATGCCTTCACCGAAAATGTGTGATTTGTTCCTGTTACATCACTTTCTCACCCCAGGCCAATGTGGTGTCAAGATCTGCGATTCCAAGATACAAATTTTGAAATCCATCCTTAGAAAGGGTTAAAATAAAAACAACATAAAAACTTTATAATTGTCAACTCCAGTAGAGTGATGTTTTACCAGATCTTGCAGTATAGTTTCATCATTCAAGAGAGGGATTTTCTAACTGTAAATCCTGAAGTATTCTGAGATTTTGAAAATTGTGCAGCCATCTCAAGAACCCAGATGAGTTTGTAAGAAACGCTCTATGAAGGAACTAAAGTTTAAACTGCCTGATGCTTGAAGCTGTTGTTACCTCACTCTTACAAATAGTTTTCCAAATTCATTTTGGCCTGTTAAGTTTGTAATACAGTTCATCTCTCCTTTTTTCTTACGCTCACTTACATTGACTAGTAGTTCCTTCTTTCTTTAACCATTCTACCCTCTATTTGTGTCCTGGGTGAAGTATCTCCATTAGACTGAGGCTGAAAAGGAGCTTTAACAATTATCTGGTCCAATCTGTCTCATTTTATAGATAAGGAAATTGTGGCACAGAGAGATTGAGAAACTAGGTCAGAATTATCCAGCCAGAGACCAACAGAGCCAGAAATTGAACTTGCAGTGCTGGGCTCCTAGGCCAGTACTTTCTCCACTAGACTACATCTGCCTGACGAAAGGCCCTCAGTCCTTGAAGATAAAGAGTAAGAGGGATAGATGGCAGATGTAGGGAATATTTTGTTTCTTTTAGATCTGTTTATTCTAGGTCTAGCCCCCTTGCCTTTTAGGAACTAGGTGAAAAAGGTACGTCTTCATTTTCATTCGATTCAACAAGAAGTTTGGGCCTCACACTGTTATAGACTGGGTTGGGAAGAGGGAATGTAAATAAAAGGATTTCAGGGTCTACCAGAATTTGTAACAGTATCATCATAGAAACAAGAATAACACAAATTAAAGTGTTAGGTTATAAAAGAAGATTTCAAAACAAGTGGGATAGTAGATGTTTAGAGAGAGAAATCAATGCAGGCTGGAGTGACCTGTGAAGGCTTCATGGAGGAGGTTAGGACACAAGCTGAGCTGTCTAGGATATATAAGAAAGTCTAGATAGGAGAGGAGGGCATGGCTGCTTAGCAGGAAGGAGCAGGTATGAGTGATCACAGTACTGAGGTGTGGCACTGTAGCCTGTTCAAGCGGAAGACTCATCCTGGAGAGATGAGATGGTATCTTGAGGGCCACTAAAGATCCTGGGGGCAGAGAAGTGACATAGAGCAGTGCTTAAGGAAGATGAACCTGGCAACAGTGTGCAGGGTGGATTGGAGTTGGGAGAAACTGAGCAGGCAAAAGGTGAG
This sequence comes from Trichechus manatus latirostris, assembly GCF_000243295.1. Taxonomy (NCBI): domain Eukaryota; kingdom Metazoa; phylum Chordata; class Mammalia; order Sirenia; family Trichechidae; genus Trichechus; species Trichechus manatus. The sequence continues at coordinate 5,789,739 of NW_004444022.1, forward strand.
AGGTAGTGAAAGAATGAAGACTCTGGACTAGTGAATGAAGTTATAGTGACGATAATGGACTAGGAAGATTCTGAGATTTAAAATGAGAATTCCAGACAGACTTCTGGCTCAGTCGGTCTCTAGCTGGATAATTCTGACCTAGTTTTTCAATCTCTCTGTGCCACAGTTTCCTCATATTTTTACTCTAAATCAGCTTTCTTTCTATTTAAAATCATTTAAAATTTTAAATCCTAAGTGACAAGGTAACACTGAAAATGAGTTTAAAAAATTGACTGGGGAAGATGTTTACAAGGGAAGACGATGAATTAGGTTTAACTGTTTATTTAAAGGTTCAGATGATATCTTTAAGTGGAATGCCCATCTGGCTAATTCTTTTATGCCAATTTAGATGTCACTTCTTCCAGAACTCCTTCCTGACCCCTGGCTCAGGTTATTTTCCCTCCTAATTGCTTTCACAGCACCTTACCATAGCATTGCCCATGCTGAGCTGTAATTGCTTCATAGCTGGTCATTCCTTTTGACTGTGAACTTCCCAAAGACAAGGTTATTTTCGGTCGCATTCACTGTTTCATCCCCAGGGCCAGTTACAATGTCCATCACAGAGAAAGTGCTCAGTAGGTTCTTGTTGAATAGTGAATGACTGGCTAACTGAAAAAAACAGATTCAGACCATTAGAGGACTGGGGAGAGAGGAAGAAAGGAGAAGGAAAAAGAGGAAGGGAGGGAGGGAGGAGCTGGAGGAAGAGGAGGAGGAAAGGAAAGAAGAAGAAGACAGAGGGAAGAAAGGAGAGGAGGAGAAGAAATGATCAAAGATTTAGGAATAAAAGCACTAAATTTAGGGGTATTGCAAAGAACTTTGTTTTCAAGTTGGCCCCTGTGTTTCCCCAAAGATCGTTAATATTAATTTAATATGATGTTGGCATCCTGGCCTTTGAAAGTCATGTATGATGCAAATCATATTGCTTATGACTGGTTCTGTCTCTTAGTAAAATAAATAAAAATTTTCAAGTTAATGAGGGGAATTATGACAAATCCCATGGGCAAATAAACTCACTACCTCTCAACTAAATGTTTTATGTAAAAAGATGATAATGCAGCAACAAAAAAGAAACGAAGACACATACTCATATCCTGTTTCCTCGATTTAAATGATCTGGGAGAATTTTAATATTGAAATGAGGTTTTAGCGTGCCATATTATATCTTGAGGATGTTTATCAATTTGATTGAAGTGTCATGCATATTCTAAAGCAGAGTATTAGCTCATAAGTTCCTAGGAAGCAAGGATTTTCTAAATAGATAATTTTCATTATAAGACTTGATCTTCAAATTTAAGAGGTCTGTCTGAAACCCTACTCTTTATATTCAAACAAATTCAGCCATTTTACCTTCAGGGTTCATATTAATGATGCAGATAAGTATATATAATGAATAGCAGCATCTGATTAATTAAAGTAAAATGCTATTACATAATTTGCCAAATAAAATTAAATCATATAACTAGAATTAGGATGTTCATCAATGTCCTTGCAACTGACATCTTTTCATCAGAAAGGGAGCTAATGACAAGTTATATATGCATGAAACAAAAAACCAAACAAACCCCATTACTGTCGAGTCAATTCCAACTCATGGGGACCCTATAGGACACAGTAGAACTGCTCCATAGGGTTTCCAAGGAGAGCCTGGCGGATTCAAACTGCCAAACTTTTGGTTAGCAACTGAACTTAACTACTACACCACCAGGATTTCCATATGCATGAAGGCAAGACCTAAAATGTAACTATCAAAAAGAATATAATTTAGGGAGGCGTGGTCAACATGGCAGACTAGTTAGATGCTTTCTATATCCCTCTTACAACAAAGACCTGGAGAAACAAGTGATGTGATTCTATGTGAACAACTGGCAGCCCTGAACAAGGCAAGGTTAAGAAATCCATCGGAGTCATACCAGAGAGGAAGACCATTTGGAAGAGGTGAGGAGCGCTAGAGCTGTGGCGGCAACACAGCAGAGACACAGCCATGCTGGGCCGTGGTGAAGCAGGCCAACAGCTGTGCTGTGCGCACACTCGAGAAGCAGTTTCCACATCGAGAGAGACCCAGCAGCAGAGATTCTGCTTGGGCACTCTGAACCAGTGAAGACCAGCTCCCAAGAGGCTAGGATAAGTACATGCGCGCACCCTTCCGCGGCAATTTAAAAAAAAAAACCCCATTTGGGAAAAACCTCTCTCCCTTTTACCTCCTACCTCTGCGCTCTGCACTGTATTTGGGAAAAACCTCTCTTCGTTTTACCTCTTACCTCCGCGCTCTGCACTGGATTTGGGAAAAACCCCTCTTCCTTTTACCTCCTCCCTCCCCGCTCTGCAACGGGAGTCGATTGGGCCAGAAGTAGATCCCAAAAGGCGCCCTGACCCATTCTCCTGGCCTTGGAGAGGGAACAAATAAGCTGCTGGCTCCCCTAGGCCAGGAACACAGGGTTGGCACAGCTCCTTTGCTGGCCATAGAAATCAGGGGTCCGCAGACTCTGAGTGCCATATACCCCTATATAGACTTGTGGGGACCCATCTCAACAATGTTAGCCCTCACTACCACAGTACAATAGGGCAAGCATCTGAAGTTTAACTTCAACTGCTTCAGCTGTGAACGGGCAGATTTGTGATCCTCGAAACAGCCCTGCCCCTCAAGTAGGCGCTTTTATTGATCTGCAGCAGGGGTGGTAGCCCCTAGAGTGCCTAGTTGCCTGCTACAGGAGTTCAAGAAAAAGTGGTACCCTCGAGTCTTTGCAGCCAACATAGTGGGGTGCTCTTAACCCAGCTGCAAAACTCACCTACCTACTCACCCTAGAGAATAGGGACACGCTTTTCTTTCAGAATCTTGGGGGCACCCGTCAGCACCCTGCCTGGCTCAGCGTGTGATCCCCTACCACAGCCAGAATCCAGTGCCTTCATCAATCACCCATGCCTCTCTAGGACTGGGGGTGAGAGCCTGCATCACACACTTGGTGACCGACTGCCTGCACACCCGAGCTGATCCCATATAGGAAATTTTAACGGACTCCCAGCGTGCACATACTTAGTTACAGAACTGACTACCTGGTGAGAGGACATTAGAGATCAAAAGGTGTCAAAAATCAAACTAGTGCACACGAGCAGCCTATTTGGGCATATCAAAACAAAACAAAATAAGAAGCTAGGCCTCACCAAGCAAACACAAAATAAAATTATAATAAATTATTGATGGCTCGGAGACAACAGTCAATATCAAGTCACATAAAGAGGCAGTCCGTGATGGCTTCAGCAAGCTCCCAAAATAAAGAATTAATAAATTCTCTGGAGGAAGGGAACTTCTTGGAATTACCAGAGACAGAACACAAAAGATTAATATACAGAACTCTTCTAGGAATAAGAAAGGAAATTTGACAGAACGCAGCAACAGCCAGGCAACATACAGACACAGTAGTGGCGGAACTTAAAAAAGTTGTTCAAGAACATAATGCCAAATTTAATAGGCTGCAAGAATCCATAGAGAGACAGCAATCAGAAATCCAGAAGATTAACAATAAAATTTCA
>NW_004444022.1:5803425-5805051 GCF_000243295.1 Trichechus manatus latirostris
CAAATCAATACCATTTACAATAGTCCCCAAAAAGATAAAATACTTAGGAATAAATCTAACCAGAGATGTAAAAGATCTTTACAGAGAAAACTACAAGACATTACTGAAAGAAACTAAAAGAGACCTGCATAAGTGGAAAAATATACCTTGCTCATGGATAGGTAGACTCAACATAGTGAAAATGTGAATTCTACGCAAAGCAATCTACAGATACAATGCAATCCTGATCAAATTCCAGGAACGTTTTTTAATGAGATGGAAAAATAAATCACCAATTTATATGGAAAGGTAAGAGGTCGCAGATAAATAAAGCAGTACTTAAGAAGAAGAATATAGTGGGAGGCCTCACACTACCTGATTTTAGGACCTATTATACTGCCACGGTTATCAAGACAGCCTGGTACTGGTACAATAATAGATACATAGACGAGTGGAACAGAGTTGAGAATCCAGATATAAGCTTATCCACCTATGAGCAACTAATATTTGACAAAGGCCCAAAGTCCATTAATTGGGGAAAAGGCAGTCTCTTTAACAAATGGTGCTGGCATAGTTGGATATCTACATGCAAAAAACTGAAACAAGTCCCATATCTCACTCCATGTACAAAAACTAACTCAAAATGGATCAAAGACTTAAATATAAAATCAAAAATGATAAAGATCATGGAAGAGAAAATAGGGATAACGCTAGGAGCCCTAGCATATGGCATAAACACAATACAAACCATAAGTAACAATGCACAAGCACCAGAAGAGAGACTAGATAAATGGGAGCTCCTAAAAATCAAACACTTATGCTCATCCAAAGACTTCACCAAAAGAGTGAAAAGACAACCTAGTGACTGGGAAAAATTTTTTGGCTACGACAAATCCGATCAGCGTTTAATCTCTAAAATCTATGAGATATTCCAAAACCTCAACAGCAAAAAGGCTAATAACCAATTAAAAAATGAGCAAAGGATATGAACAAGTACTTCACCAAAGAAGATATCCAGGCAGCTAACAGACACATGAAGAAATGCTCACGATCATTAGCCATCAGAGAAATGTAGATCAGAACTACAATGAGATATCATCTCACCCCAACAAGGCTAGCATTGATCCATAAAACACAAAATAACAAATGCTGGAGAGGTTGTGGAGACTGAAACACTTATACACTGTTAGTGGGAATGTAAAATGGTACAACCACTTTGGAAATCTATTTGGCGCTTCCTTAAAAACCTGGAAATAGAAGTATCACAGGATCCAGCTATCCTGCTCCTTGGAATATATCCTAGAGAAACAAGAGCCGTCACACGAATAGATATATGTACAGCCGTGTTCATCGCAGCATTGTTCACAATAGCCAAAAGATGGAAGCAACCTAAGTGCCCATCGATGGATGAATGGATAAACAAGCTATGGTATATCCACACAATGGAATATCATGCAACAATAAAGAACAATGATGAAGCTGTGAAACATCGTATAACTTGGTGGAAGCTAGAACTTATTATGCTGAGTGAATTTAGTCAGGCACAGAAGGAGAAATACTGTATAAGACCACTATTATAAGAACTCAGGAAAAGGTTTAAACACAGAAGAAAGCATTCTTTGATGGTTACGGTGGTGGGGAGGGAGG
>NW_004444022.1:5806016-5815892 GCF_000243295.1 Trichechus manatus latirostris
AATTTATATATGTAATTTAAATTATATTTTAAAAATTTAAATATAATTTAAATAATCTAACCTTCTATCAGACTATTACCAAGTCTATTTATTCATTATTATTTGGAGTGACTATTGCATTTAGAAAGATAACTTAGAACAAAATTAACCTACATGCTCTATGAATTCTAGATCTAGAGACAGTACTAAGATGCTCAGCTTGTACCTGCAATACCTTTACTCCTAGAAAGCTTTTCCAAAAGTTTGGGAAAGCTAATTTAAAAAATTGTCAGTTACATATGGTTAATGTAATTGATATGAGTAAATTACACATCTGAAAAATGTTGAATTAGCACACATTATGTTATATATATATATTTTTTACAACAATTAAAAAATTATTACTTACGGAGTTTGCCATATATATGGGGAATATAAATTAGTGAAAGGCCTTGAACATTATCTTTGGTTTTAAAAATTTTAACTTACATACTTCTATGGCTTTTAGCATTAAATATTAACTATAATCATCAATATTTTAAATGACCCGCCACCATTCATTTGTTCATTTGGTTAATAACCAGTGATCTACTATGTGGCAGAAAGTGGGAATAGGTGGTAATTTTTTTTTTAAAAGCATGGATAATGTAACTTCCCTGATGCAATGTTTAGTCTGATGAGAGTGACAGATTTTAATAAAGGAAGTATACAATGAATATAAGATCACAACTCTAGTAAGTATTAAGAAGGAGGGGTATACGATGCACTCAGAATTCACCTTGGGAGTACTGAGAAAGCTCCCCTGAGGAAGTGATGACTAAGCTAATATGTAAAGGAATGGTCTGAGTTAACTAGGTGCAGGGGGCAGGGGAAGGATGTGCCAAGCAGAAGCAAGAGCCTATGGGAAGAGCCTGTGGCAGGAGGGAGCACAGAACTTCCAGTGAGCAGTGACAAGGTCACAGTGTGTGGATGCCGTATTGTGGCTAGCAGGAGCATAATGCAACTGTGGCTAGAGGAGTAGAAAGGAGCCAGACCTTTCCGGAGTTCACAGACCATGTTAGAGAATTTAGTCTTTAGCCTAAGAAAATAGGAGTCCTCTGACTGGTGAAGGGAAAAGCAATACACAATATAGGCGAAGTCAACAAAATGTGACTGAGGTAAATGCAAACACTGAGAGGTATGCAAGAATAAAGGACAGCTACGGTAAATGCTATAACATATACAGTTCTGCAACAACAGTAATAACAACCAAAACTTTGTGAGATATAGATGCTATATAGGTGTGGGAGGGCATATGGGAGTACATGCACATGCATATATAGGTATAGTTGTGGGCATTTGTATACACATATTTGTACTGGTGCATATATATTCATATATATAATAGAGCACATAGGGGGCACAGTTATGGAAACTTCTTAGACATATCCAGACACCTCGTGGGACTGAGTTACTGAGCTTGAAGGCTAAGGCCCATAGTCTTGGGGGACATCTAGGTCAATTGGTATAACATAGTTCATAAAGATAATGTTCTTCATCCTAGTTTGGTGAGTAGTGTCTAGAGCCTTAAAAGCTTGTGAGCAGCCACCTAAGATACAACTGTTGTTCTCTTCACATCTGGAGCAAAGGAGAGTGAAGGAAACCAAAGACTCAAGGAAGCAATTAGTCCACAGGGCTAATGGCCCACACGAACCACAGCCTCCTCTAGCCTGAGACCAGAAGAATTAGATGGTGCTTGGCTACCACTACTGACCACTCTGACCAGGGACACAATAGAAGGTCCTGGTTAGAATGGGAGAAAAATATAGAACAAAACTCAAATTCATAAAAAAGACTAGACTTACTAGACTGATAGAGACTAGAGAAACCCCTGAAACTGTAGCCCTAAGACACCCTTTTAACCTGGAACTGAAGCCACTTCCAGAGGTCACCTTTCAGCCGAACAATAGATTGGCCTGTAAAATAGACAATAACACCAGTGAGGAATGTGCTGCTTAGAACAATCAACTACGTGAGACCAAACGGGCAACATTTGCCCCATAGCAAAGACGAGAAGGCAAGGGGGGGGGCAGGGAAACTGGAGGGATGGAAATGGAGAAGGCAGGGTGGAAATGGAGGATGTTGACACATTGCAGGGATAGTAACCAGTATCATGGAACAATTTGTGTAGGAATTGTTGAATGGGAAACTAATTTGCTGTGAAGACTTTCACCTAAAACACAATAAAATGTTAAAAAAAAAAAACACACAAAAAAAACAGGAAACCTCTGAAGGATTTTAGGTTAGAGTGGAGAAGGAATGAGAAATGGACCAGAGTAACCCTTAGGAGACCCTTAGGAGCCTATTGAGGTAAATGTTCAGGGGTGACATGCTGGACTAAGTTAGTGGTAGAGACAGCAAGATATTGGTGGATTCAGAGATACTTAGGAGAGAAAATTAACAGAATTCCCTGGTAGACTGTATTACTTAGATAATGAAGATGACTCCTAGATTTCTGACATATAGGGGCCAAGAAAGCTAGAAGAGGCTTTGATTTGTGGGATAAAGCCTTGAATTTGGTATGGGGCATGTTGACATTGGGGTGACCGAGATATTCAAGTGGAAATGTCAAGGAAACAATTGGATATACAGTTTAGAACTGGTGAATAGATCTTGTTGAGAAAGGACATATGCATAATTGAGTTAAGGAAATTATATCAAATGAGTGTTATAGATGGTTGTTGTTAGGTGCCGTTCAGTCAGTTCTGACTCATAGCCACCCTATGTACAACAGAAGGAAACACTACCCGGTCTTGTGCCATCCTCATAATCGTCGCTGTGTTTGAGCCCATTATTGCAACCACTGTGTCAGTCCATCTCACTGAAGGTCTTCCTCTTTTTTGCTGACCCATCAAGTGTGATGTCCTTCTCCAGGGACTGGCGTCTCCTGATAACATGTCCAAAGTAAGTGAGATGAAGTCTCACCATCCTCTTTTCTAAGGAGCATTCTGGTGGCAGTCACCAAAAGCAGCAATCTCAAAAAGCTATTCATGAGAAAGACTTCCTTCAGGGAGTGAGACATGAGCGTTGTTGGGTTGAGGCAAGAGAATTCCAGGCAGGAGAATTTGTTTGAACAAAGGTTCAGATGTAAAAATGTGTATCACAAATTTGGACAACTGTGTTTAGTCCAGCTTGACTAAAGCAGACAGTTTGTATGGGAGACAGTGGACGGAAAGGTGTAAAGAACCTATATACCAAATTATTCTGCCCTTGAAGATCTAGTAGGAAAGGAATTTATTAAGTGCCCGTAGTCCTCTGGGCACTTCATTAAGAGAATTAGAGTTCCCCTTGTTCAGGCTTTTCTGTCTTTTAGAATAGATGTTCCTGTAGGGTAGACATTCTCCTTTGCCTGCTGATTATTCTCAGCTTGTGTAGAGAGTATTAATGTTTGAGAATCAAAAGAAGATTAACCAAACATTATTATGTTAATTTCATTTTAGTCAACTATCAAAGATTTATTATAAATCTACTGTGTCCAACACCACAGACCCAGCCCCTGATCCCTTGAAAATTATAGTTTTGTTGGGGAGACAGAACTTACATAAGGATTAAAAAAGAGTGAAGTGAAACCTAACCATTAATGCCAGAAAGAATATATAGTGAACTGTTTTCTACATTTATCCTTGAAAATTTTCAGTCATTAATTCAGGAATAGCAGCTCACATCTCAGGAATTTGTTTAGGAAGCCCCCCTGGTCTATTTTGCAGCCGTTTTCTCTCCGTTATTACTAGGTATTTTCTCAGGTTTATCTGGGTGTTCTCTTAGCAATTTCATCTTAGAGCTCATTCAGTCAGATAAATGAATCTCCTTCGTGTTTATATGATATTTCACCAACCTTAACAACCTTCATCCTGCTGTTAAATCAAGTGGTCCTATAGACTGAACATTTTCTTTGATCCCACGGCATAAGAAACTGATAACTTCTGATATTTTATTTTATTTTTTTGGTTTCCAGAGTCACATCTTACACGTGGAAACAAATGAAAATGTGAACTGTTCCCCCAAGCCAAAAGTCATTGGTTCATTGAGTCATTGATTAATTCATTCATTCACCAGCATCAGTTGTGTCTGTTATGTGCCCAGCACTGGAAATCCATAGCAGGTTTTATTTCTGACAGTGAAATTCTTATCAGTCCTGTTGGAATTTTTCATCTATACTCCTTTGTTACTGAACTTTCCAGCTTCTGGTACAGTAGAAGCACCCCATAGGATTTCCAATGAGCACCTGGTGGATTCAAACTGCTGACTTTTTGGTTAGCGGCTGTAGCTCTTAACCACTACGCCACCAGGGTTTCCTCCAGCTTCTTAGCCCTAAGAAAAGACGTACAAAGTAATTTTATCATAATAGCAAAAATACTAATAGCTAACGTTATTGAGCATTCACAATGTGCCAGCTCTAGATACATGTTGTACTTATTAGTACCTCATTTAAGACTTGTAACAGCACCCAGGGGAAACTGAGACAGGGAGTGCCGATGGCCCCACAGTAGTAAATGGCTGTGCTGGATCCAACACAGGCAGTCATGCCCCAGAAATTGCTCTCTTACCAAAATGGAAAAATGATTAATCAAATCATGGAATAGATATCCTTACAACATAAAATCATCTGCTTAACATATATTCAATATTCTATGTGCAAAATTGTATATAAGATATAAAACTGTACAATAAGATCTCAATTATATAAGTTATGTAAATAAGAAAACTAATGGGGAAATATGAATATGCTATCAACAGGTACGGTAGATGTTTGTTTTATCTGGGTCACTTAAAAAAATTTCTGTAGTGTATCTGTTATTTTTGTAAAAAGAAATTTTAAAATATGCCTGTTCTCATTAAAACCCAAAAACCTGTTGCCCTCAAGTTGATTCTGACTCATAGTGACCCTTTAGGACAGAATAGAATTGCCCCATAGGGTTTCCGAGGCTGTAAATCTTTACGGAAGCAGACTGCCACGTCTTTCTCCCAGGTGGAGCGGCTGTTGGGTTCCAACTGCCAACATTTGGTTAGCGGCCAAGCACTTAAATCACTCCGCCACCAGGACTTCTCTGTTCTTAATAAGGGAACCTATATCAAAGCACTTGAAATTAATCTCCAAGTTGGGAGTAGCATCAGTGGAAGAGTAGTGAAATCATTGCTGATCTGACTTTGCCAAATGAAAGTAATTAGGGCTATGATGATTATAAGGAACCCTGGTGGTGCAATGGTTAAGTGCTAGGCTGCTAACTGAAAGGTTGGCAGTTTGAACCCCCTAGCAGCTCCGCAGGAGAAAAGATCTTGCGATCTGTTCCTCTAAAGATTACCCATTGCCATTGAGTTGATTCCGACTCATAGCAACCCTGCAGGACAGAGCAGAACGGCCCCATAGGAATTTCGAGGAGTGGCTGGTGGATTCGAACTGCCGACGTTTTTGGTTAGCAGTAGCACACCATAGCTCTTAACCACTGCGCCACCAAGGCTCCCCCCTAAAGATTACAGCCTAGGAAACCCAATGGGGCAGTTCTGCTCTGTCTTGTAGGGTCTCTATGAGTGGGAATTGACTTGATGGCACACAACGACAATTAACAACATGATGATTATAGAAATCTTTGATCCTTTACATATTTTTAAAGTATTTTGAACGTATGTGTTTAGTTATCTTGACATGTGGGCAGAAACCACATGTCATCTTTTATCATATGATTGTATTGGTTTTATTAAGTAGTATGCTCCCTGAGAACAGGGACATAAACTTCCTGGTATTCCTTTAAGCCTAGTAGAATGGAAAATCAAGAAGGGAAGGAGGAAGGGAGAAGGGAACAAACACATGGGAAGCCCCCACAGTATGCCAGTCACTCAGATTTCAAGTTTCTGTTCCTTTTTGCTTCCTGCCCCCACCTGAGAATTTCCCTTAAATCCTTGGAAGCTTACCCATGCCAGATTTTGCAAATGAAAGTACAGAACACCCAGTTAAATTTGAATTTCACATAAACAATGAATACTTTTAAAGTGGAAGTATAGCTCATTGAGTGTTTGGGACATACGTATACTAAAATATTATCTGTTATTTGAAAGTCAAATTTAATTAGACATCCTGTATTATATCAAACAACTCAATTAAATTTTAAAAGGATTTAAAAAAATATTTTAGCCAGTTAAGAAGAAGTAGCTGAATCACTAGCCAGTCCAAAAGGAAAAAAGAAAAAAAAAAAGTCCCATTGGGCTTGTATGTACGACCAGTTGTTGGTTGTTGTTGTCAGGTGCTGTTGAGTCGATTCCAACTCTTAGCGACACTATGTACAACAGAGTGACTGAAATACTGCCCAGTCCTGCGCCATCTTCACAGTTGCCACTATGCTTGAGCCCGTCATTGTAGCCACTGTGTCAATCCATCTCATTGAGGGTTTTCCTCTTTTGGAGGACCAGAGGGTAACATAACTCCTACCCTCTTCTGCCTTTTAGGCAGCCCAGATGGCCATCTAGAGGGTTTGGGGACTGCTAGTAGGTATTCATTTAGTTTCAGTTTAAACAGTAGTGAAAAATCTTAGGTACTCCAGGGTTAATGCTAATCCCTGGTGTTGTAAAATGAGTTCACTTTACAAGGTGAATAATAACACACTGGCAAGAAAAATGTTAACCAATCAGCTAGGAAAAATTTTACATATGCCTCATTAACAGTGCAGCTCTTCCTGTCATTGTCTAATGATCTTGTTCTTTTCCCTCATCTTGTCTAGGACAAATATTCTTCCTTTAAAGCTGCCTCTTACATTGTTTTCTAATCATTTCCCAGCAGATTAACATTAGAAATGTTGAGTTTTCACAATTTCATTAGCAATTAAAGCGACCATCCGAAGCTCGTAACTTATCATTGTCCCTTAGTAAGAATAACCTCCATTGCTTTGTACTCAAAATAATTAAGATTGAAACCCCCTCATGTTTGCTTTAGTTAGAAAGCAGTATCAGGAGCTTATTATTATTTTAAATTTCCAAGTAGTAGAAATTTTCTTTAAATTATACATTGAGGAGCCTTTCTATTCTGTATTTGAGGTAGCTGTGGTTTGAATGGAAGAGAATTTTTATGCGTAAACTACAGAACAGCAACGCAGGACCAAAGCCTGGAAATGGCAATAACTAAACTAAAATAATTTCCCTACACTTTTGGTCATGGATTAAATTGTATTGTGTTTGCAGCCTTATGGATTATATATGCCAGCTATGGTATCTATTTAATATACTACTCAATATAAGTGGAGATAAACAGTGGAATAAGAGGCGAAGATTGGTACAGGGATCAATGAATGGGTATTTGTCTAGCCTCTCCATTAACTTGAAGCACCCAGCAAAGTGCCTTGCACAGAGCAACTGCAAAGTTATTACTCGTTGAACTGAGCTGTCTCCATATCCCCCTCCCAGTCTGAGCTGGTAGGAGTCCTACTGTCCCAGGTAAGCTGTCGCTTAATTAGACTATACCACCTAAGCTGTTTCAGGAATCAGCTGTGCCAAGGATTACTGTTCTCTTTTTGGCTTTTGAAGCCCAAGCTTGTCCCTTTGGGAACATTTCGTTGTTTCTTATGCTGCCCAGCTGCTGTAAGTCAGACTTGACTGAAGTCACTGAATTTTTCAGGTGTTTCTTACATGATTATGAGTCTGTGTATAATTTCATACATATATGCATAGACCAATGCGTTAGTCTTTGAAAATGTATGTTTAAAACAAACTCAGAAATGGATATTGCATGTTATTAACTTGCAGAATTAAACCTTTCAGAAAATTCTCATCCTATAGAATTGTGTCTCTTACAGGTGGGCCTCATAAGCAGGTGACACAGGAGAGAGTCATCTGTGCCTGCATACTTTTATTACTTTCCCACTGTGGTATCTAATAGGTTCATTAGGGACTCCAGAATCACTTACTTGGCAATTTTGCCTAGTAAATTATTCTAAATGTCCGTTATTTACTGGCACTGAGTGGGAGGATTCTTTTTCTTTTCTTCAGTAATGCAAGTACTTCCGTTTTTCTTGACGTTTCCTTTTGTATTTTTACCTCAGATATGAGTCTGTTGGGAATTAAATCCAAGTTAGTCTAATTTTCTTTCGTTTCAATAGCCATATTACAGGAATGCTTATTATTACAGTAACCAGCACTTAGTATCTTGATTTCATGGCTGTTAGATACGAAATTTTCAAGTCTGTGGTAGAGTTCTTGCTGTAGTATTTGTGAATGAGGCAGCTCATCATTTTTGCTTCCACTCTGACTTGCCCTTTAAAGTGTCTTATTCAGCGGAGTTTAAAATTGACCTGTATACATGGGAGGCTGCCCTTATCTAGGATCCCAGTGTTTTACCCTGACAATGTTGTTATCCTTATGCCTCTTCTGTCACCCTTTCTTATTCAGTGGGCTTTTCTTTTTTTAACCTCTTCCATTGTCTTACTTGCCCAGTCACTGCTATTACAAAACCAGAAAGAATTACCCGACTCACTTGCATATTTTTATCAAGCCAAACCAAAGTACACCATGCCCCCTTCTCAGCTGATGTTCTGTCCTTGTGCTTTCCTCTCCTGTTATTTTAACCCAGTCACTGATCCCAAACATTCCTATTCCAGTTCCGTGGCTTTATTATTATGTCTAAGTTGATCTGTCCCCACGCATGAGCGAGTGTGCTAAGCCTCCGCTCCTGGCAGGATTCTTGTCTGATCGGAGTTTTGCATCTCCCGGGTTGGCTCTCGGCACACAGAGTCCCGTCTCATTAATGTAATCCTGATGGTCCAGCCTCATCTCTCTGTTAATGCTTTTACTCATTATCTACTAAGGTTTCTCATTTTAAAATACTTGAAGTATTCTTTTAAGTTTTTAAAACTGGTTCTCTAAAAGGCATAGATGCACAAATGGTACTCAAAAACAGACTAATAAATGAAGAAGAGTATTTCTTATACCTCACCTGTTGCTGTTCTAAGTCCCTGTGTGGTGCAGTTTGTGCTTGACTGCTAACCTAAATATGGGTGGGTTGAACCTACCCAAAGGCACTGTAGAAGAAAGGCCTGGCAATCTGCATCTATAAAGATTACAGCCAAGAAAACCCTCTGGAGCCTAGTCTGTAACACATGGGGTCACCATGAGTTGGAATTGACTCGATGGCAATTTTTTTTTTTAATTGCTATTCTGGAAAGGATCAACTCAGTGCCTTGTCCCCCAAACTGTTTCTCCTGCTGGATTCTTTATCCCCAACTCAAAGCACCTAAGCCTAAAACTGGAGCCTCACCCCTGAAGCCTTCCTCTTTACTCTGTTATTAAGTCCTAAACATTTTATCATTTTTCTTTACCCCTTCACTACTACCTTGATTTATACCCTCAAACTCCTTCCCTGCCAATGCCTGGGCTCTGGGAGTAGGCTTCTAACTGTATCCATAACGCCCGTCTTCATTTCACCCTCCACACTGCAACAGGAATGATTTTTCTAAAGCCCAGATAGATTTGTGTTATTTTTCTGCTAAAGTTTTTCAAAGGCCTCTCATTACTTGCAAGATAAGATATAAACTCCTTAACATGTCCTTCCATTGCCTTGTCCTTGCCAACGTGTCCAGCCTCATTTCTTCCTTTACATATACCAATCTGAACATTCTAATTACAGTAGGCCTCTGGGCATTGGGGCATGCTGCTCCTGCTGCAGGAATGCCCTTCCTTCCTGAAAGTATACCAAGTGCAAGTCAACAGCTGGCTCAGAAAACATCTTTCCTCTGAAGACTGCCTTTACTCACCCAAGTAGGGTTCATCACTTCCTCCTTGGTTCTTTCTCTGTATGTTTTATACACCTTTGTTAATGCAACCAGTAACGAGTTGCTGTTGAGTTGATGTCTTAGTCATCTAGTGCTGCTCCAACTG
>NW_004444022.1:5816135-5872932 GCF_000243295.1 Trichechus manatus latirostris
CTCTCTTTTATATCTCAAAAGAGATTGCATTAAGACACTAATCTTGTCAACCTCATCAGTATAACCTCATCACAGTGATAGAATTTATAACACATGAGGAGACCACATACAATCTCATCATAGTGGTAGAGTTTACAACACATAAGGAAATCACTTCAGATAACACAATCATACAATACTGGGAATCACGACCTAGCCAAGGTGCTACACACATTTTCCGGGGGACACAATTCAGTCCATGACAGTTGATTACAACTCATAGCAACCCCGTGTATGTCAAAGTAGAATCGTACTCCATAAGTTTTCAATGGCTAATTATTTTCAGAAGTAAATCTCTAGGCCTTTCTTCCAAGATGCCTCTGGGTGGACTTGAACCTCTAAGCTTTCAGTTAGCAGTTGAACCCGTTAAACGATTGCACCACCAGGAACTTGTTGTTAATGCAGCTCCTCTCTAAATCTCTCGCTTACTCTACTGTGAGATTTTTGAAGACAGGAACAATGTCTCATTTACCTTTGCATTCTGCGGGCCTGCTATGGCTCATAGTAACCAGTAAAACCAGTTGCCGTCTAGTTGATTCTGACTCATGGTGACCCCATGGATATCAGAGTAGAAATGTCCTCTGTAGAGTTTTTAGTGACTGCTTTTTCAGAAGTAGACTACCAGAACTTTGTTCCCAGGCACCATTGGGTGGACTTGAGCCACCCACCTTTTGGTTAACAGTCGATCATTAACCATTTGCATTACCAAGGGGCTCCATGACTCATAGTAGGTACTTAGTTAAAATGTGCTAAATGAATTTGAACAAAAGAGTAAAGACTCTTCTAACTTTTTCTCTTGGAGAGAAAAAAGCCATGGATGGTGAGGGTAAGGAGCAAAATGGAAGTGACAGATTCTGATGATTCAGTGTACAATGGAAATGATTTCAGACTAGGTTGTTTGACGGCAGTTACCATTTGGATTAAAAGCATGCGTGTCAGCCCTTATAACTTGCACTTGAAAAAGAGTTTTGAAGGGAAAATAAAAACAACATGAACGTACTCTTTATTTCTTTTGAGAATCAGTGTGCTTCTTTGATGGCTGAGCTTGCCAGCTGTGAGCACTAAACAGCCTCCTCTTCAAATGAACTAATCATCACTCATGCTTTTGGTGGGGCAGCCTGCTGCCAGCCTGTAAATGAGGCCAGTTAATGATATTACTCATTTCAAGTCTGTTAGTGTGAGCACAAGAGAGGGAGGACCCCAAATACTGCGCTGGCCATTAATTCATGTTGTTAATAGAGGCGTTTTTATCAATACAAGTCTCTTATCCTTCTAATGAAGGGTTTCCTTATTATTTCATTGTTTACTATGTGTGTTTAAAAATAGAGATTCATGGGCAGAAAAAAATTATTGCACTTGCAGTATTTTCTTTCTAAATTTAGTGAAATCAATTGGAGGGGTGGTTGTGGTGGGGGGTCCTTCTAACAACATGTCTACTCAAAGAGCTATGGTCCATTTTAAAAGATGTCTTAGAAGAGTACACTAATGTAATTGCCACTATGTCACTGCCTGAAAGTTCCCATTAACTAGTAGCAGACATGTATAGAAGGCTGTGGGAAGCCTGGGAGCCAAAAATGGCCTGGAGGAGGCAAGCATCTTCTGGAAGGAGGTGAGGGCGTGGAGTACTTGGGCCTGGGCGCTTCTCCATGCATTTAGAAATGCTGAGTTCTGTGAAATGTTGTATTCCATAAGGAATACTTACTCATTATAACTTAGATGGACACAAAGATTCTGAGAATGGGATAATAGAACGTCATGTCAAATTTGATATTTTATTAGAGCCTTAAGTGCTTACCAGTAGCTGTTGTTAGTTGCCATTGAGTCAGCTCCGACTCACGAGGACCCTATTAGAACAAAACATTTTCTAATCCTGCACTATCTTCACAGTCTCTGGTATGCTGGAGTCCATTGTTGCCGCCACTGTGTATTTTGAGTGCCTTCCAACTTAGGGGGCTTATCATTCAGTACTATATTGGACAGTATTCTCTTGTGATCCATAAGGGCTTCATAGGTTAATTTTCAGAAGTAAATCACTGGGCCTTTCTTCCCAGTCTTAGTCTGGAAACTCTGCTGAAACCTGCCCACCATGGGTGACCCTTCTGGTATTTGAAATACCAATGGCATAGCTTCCAGTATCATAGTAACACGCAAGCCACTACAATACAACAAACTGACAGATGGGCAGTGGTTATAAAGAGTAGTAGCAGGCTTATATAAAAGGGCTATTTTTACATGTAGGTATAGTCCAGCCAATTGTGTACTTCTATTAAAAGGATATAAATTAACAAACCTTTTAAGTATAGCAATACCTTTAAGGCAAATACAGTAAAGAACAAGATATGAAGAAATGCTAAGATACAGTTGGCCCTCTGTATCTTTGGGCTCTGTATCCGTAGATTAAACCAACTGTGGATCGAAAATATTCGGGAAAAAAAAATTCAAAAAAAGCAAGACTTGAATTTGTCCCATGCCAAGCACTATGCTGAATCCACACAAATGAAGTGATGTGTAGGCATCCCCTGCTGTAGCCTCCTGCCATTTCACAGATCCTCAGTCTCTCTCCAGCACTCATTGTTTGAGCATTGTTCACCTTGCATCTTGTCATTATTCTCTAAACAACACAGTATAACAACTTACATAGCATTTACATTGTATTAGGTATTACAAGTAATCTAGGGATGATTTAAAGTATACAGGAAATGCACGGATGTTATATGCAAATACTATGCCATTTTATATAACAGAGTTGAGCATCCTTGGATTTTGGTATCCACAGGGATCCTGGAACCAATCCCCCATGGATACCAAAGAACAAATGTATCTGCTGCTACTTTAATTATTATTAATCACTATTTAACTAAACATTGGCTTTTCCTTGATCCCAAGGAAGGTTTTTAATTTCATTTTCCCCATGGGATTACAAGTCTTTATGGAGCTTTATCTTGTATCTGTATTAATTCAGAGTCACTGTTTCCTCTTGCATATACTAAGCTGTCAGTGTGGAATAAAAGGCCACTGCTTGATTACTGCACAGAAGGTAGTGTAGTATAAGGATTTGAATCCTGGTTCTTCCACTTATTAGCTGTGTAACATGGGGTGATATAATGTTTTAAAGCTTCAGTTTGATCAATTATTAAATGAAGCTAATATAATACTTAACTCACTGGTCTGTATGGAGGATTAAATGATATAATCCATTCAAACAGCTTTTGATGCCTAGCACATAGCTAGCTCTTGATACATTTTGTCTATTTTTACCTATTAAGACTTTTCTTTCTACTCCCAATTTTTATGCTTTTATGTTTTTAAAATTTTAAGCATGTTACATTTTTGGTTATTATTTTTTTTAATGTAGGAAATAGAAGAATAACGTGGTGATTTGTTTTACTTCGCTGTGCACAGTGTCCAACTCCATGATGATTTTTGAATTACAGCAGTGATGGCAGTAATCATAATAACATTTCACAGTTGAAATTTGGTAGCAAGGGTCTAGTGTTGGGGTGGGGAAAGGGTGTAAGTCTGCAGGTTATGACTGAACTACAGGAGAAGGTTAAACACCTCAGAGTGGCAAAGGGAGAGGAAGGAAGGGAGAGGAGTTGGGAGGAGTTTGGCTCCAGTGATAGAAGAGAGAGGCCCATTTCCCCTAGAGAAAGGGAGTCCACAAAGGCATGGTTTCCTAAAAAACCAACCAACCAGTTGCCATTGAGTCAACTCATGGCGCTCCCACGCGTATCAGGTTAGAACTGTGCTCCACAGGGTTTTCAATCTACCTAGTGCTATTGTTGTTGTTAGTTGCTGTCAAGTTGATTCCAACTCATGGAGACCCCAGTGTGTGCTGAGTAGAACTGTTCCATAGGGTTCTCAAGGTAGTGCTACCTAGTGCTAAAAGAAGAGAAATGCTGCAGGGTCCCCGAGTGATATAAGGAGACTCTGGATCCCTGGGAGGGGATGAGTTGAGGTTTTAGTAGGTCCTACTTGGTGTCACCTCATAATAACCTTATAGGACAGAGTAGAAGTGTCCCATAGGGTGTCCAAGGCTGTAAGTTTCTGTGGAAGCAGACTGCCATGTCTTTCTCCCACAGAGCAGTTGGTGGGTTCGAACTGCTGACCTGTTTGTTAGCAGCTAAGTGTTTTAATCACTGTACCACCAATGCTCCTGGAAGGTTACTATGAGTGGGAATTGACTTCACAGCAGTGGGTTGGGTTTGGTTTACTTGGTGTCCAGGAGACAGTGGCTGACAATATGGTGATGTTTCAGAAGGAAAGGAAAAGCAGCCCCACCCTTATGCCAGAATAAAAAGAGTGGCAGAAGTTGGACATTCCAGAAGGACTGCCATAGAGTAGATACCCTGCCCAGAGCAGTGACTAAGGTACCCCTGTAAACCAGTCTTTGCCCTACCCTAGACTGTCTTAAGCACCTTCCTTAACATTAGTGCTGTGGCAGCAGCCAGGGAAGTTGGCCGCATTATGCAGAGATGGACCCCAGGTTCAAGGAGGAAATTGGCTTCATAAAAGTAGGAATTCTAGGGTCAGACTCTGTCCCTAAACTTGCTGGGTTCTATCTCTACGTCTCAGTAAGTTGGGTGCTCATCGGAAGGAGCATATCTCAAAGCAAACCCCATTCTGCAGGGGGTGGAAAAAACTTGGGAAGTTGGAGTGCCTGTGGACATGCTTTTGAGATATTATGTCAAAGACTTTAACCTTGGTGGCATCAAAGATCCTCCCCTGGGGAAGCACCTGTAACACAGCTCTTTACAGTTACTGACACACTTTACTTAACATTATCTCACTTGATTGTCACAACACACCTATGAAGTAAAAGGGCCATTGTCATCTGTCTTAGTCTCCTAGGTGTTCTTAACAAGATACCACAAGGGGGTGGCTTTAAAGAACAAAGGTTAATTTTCTCACAGTTCTGGAAGCTACAAGTCCAAATTCAGGGCATTTTCAGGGCTATGCTCTGTCTCTCTGTCAGCCCTAGGAGAAGATCCTTATTTGTCAGTTGTTGTGTGCCGTCAAATCAATTCCAACTCATAGACCCTATATGACAGAGTAGGACTGCCCCGTTGGGTTTCCTAGGATGTAATCTCTATGGGAGCAGATCACTAGATGTTTTCTCCCCCGAGTGGCTGGTGAGTTTGAACTGCGAACCTTTTGGTTAGCAGCCCAGCACTTAACGATTGTGCCACCTAGGCTCCTTTACTTCTCTGTAGCCGCATACATTTCTTGACATCCCTTGGCTTGTAGGTGGATCCCCACATGGTGTCTTCCCTGTGTGTGGCTGTCTGTCTATTCTGCTCTTTTAATAAAACTCCACTCAGAAGGCAATTGGATCAGGACCCACCCTACTCAGGTATGGACTCATTAACATAACAAAAGAAAAATCCTGTTTCCAAACAGAGTCATATTTATAGGTACAGGGGTTAAGACCTCGACATACCTTTTTGGGGGACACTATTCAATCCATAACATCATCCTGCCCTTTTTACTGGTTTGCTTAAGGCCAGCTAAATACTAAATGAAGAAGCCTAATCTAGACTCTGTTTCTCCTTATTTCCAGTCTAGAAGTTTTCTTACTGTGACCAATTAAGTTCTACCCCTAAGTACCACCACCACTTGCCCCACTAACAGGGCTCAATTTGCAGTAAACCACTTCCTTACCAAGTTCTGCAGTTGTAAAAAGAAAAAAATATACATGTATATATATATTGTAAACTGATTATATGGTTTTAAAGTTGAGACATAAGTTCCAGTGAAGGGTAGCAGGTAGAAAGGATGAAAAGGATTGAGCATTGATTTAGAAGGAAGACTATTAGCTACAGTTTAAGAAACCCCTTTGTAAAAGAGCCCAGGTCTCTGTAGAAAGATCCTAGATTGTATTTTATGTATTCCTGACCTTAAGCCCCGGGTGAAACACAAGGCACTGTGCTCATGACTTTGGGTCAATCCAAGTCGGATATTCAAATCAGTAACCACAGCAAGTTTTAAAATCCCTTTCTTTGGAGGTATTTCCTACTGAGGTAAATAATTTCAGAAGGGACTAAGCTACAGCTTTAAGGTGAACTTAAATGACCTCTTGATATTTTCTAAGCGTAAAACTGATTCAGTAGGAATGTACAGGTCTTGAGTATACACAGAGCGCGTCTCCAAAGTAACTTGTCTCAATTCACAACTTGTTCTGACGGTTTGCAGACTACAATTTCTCCTGACATGACCCTGGATGAAATAAGGAGTAGTGCAAAATGATTGAGGAAAACTTAATTTACAACTCTAACTTATTAAAAATAGTTATGGTTAAAAACATGCATTGGGCACTTTGTTCTAGAGACTGTGCTAAGCACCACTATGGATTGAATTGTGTCCCCCAAAAATACGTGTTGTAAATCCTTACTCCTATACGTGTGGTTATATTCCCGTTTGGGAATGGATTTTGTTTGTTATGTTAATGAAACAGTATTAGTCTAGGGTATGTCTTAAGTCAGTCTCTTCTGAGATACAAAAGAGCAGATTAATCCAGCAAGCACAAACAGACGATACATGCCACATGATCACCAAGGAACCTAGAATAGAAGCTGAAAAGAGATGAGGACCTTCTCCCAGAGTGGAGAGAGAGAGAGAGAGCTTGCCCCTAGAGCCAGCGCCCTGAATTCAGACTTCTAGACTCCAAAACTATGAGGAAAAAAAAAATTGTTTGTTAAAGTCACGCACCTGTAGTATTTCTGTTATAGCAGCACTAGATAACTAAGACAGTGCTATTATTATCTTGGTCTTATACCTGAGAAACTGGCTTCAAGAGGTTAAGTAACTTCAAAAGTAAGAGACAGATCTGTTCCCCAAGCGCAACACATGCCCCTTGGTGTGAAATCTAGAAAGAGCATATATTGCTGAGATAGACTGACCTGGGTTCAGACTTCAGCACTGCCATTTTTCAACCCTGTGACCTCAGGAAAGTTATTTAATCTCTCCAAGTCTCAGGTTTTAAACCTGTTAAATGAGGATGAAATACCTGTTTTGAAGTGTTGTTTGTAATGGCATACGTGAAGCAGGGACTCATTAGCTATTATAATTTTTAAATATATCCAGGGAACCTGAATGGGTCAAAGTATGACATTTGGAGAGAAGCTTGATTACTCCTACCTTCAAACTGAGGGTGACAGAGTCAACTCATTCTTTCTCTTGTCATTTTCGAAAGAAATTGCAAATGTAAAATATCTCAAAGTCCTTGAAAATATAAATAACATTAACATAATGCTAATGTGAATAAATCAGCATGAACTAATCAGCATTCCTGGAAAAACAGAGCCAAGTGTCACCTTGTAGCAGCTTACCCTGCACATCTGAATCTATGTGGCCATCTCCCAAGTGGTGGGTAGGAAGGAGATTCAGAAGCTGCTGCCTTGGAACCATATTGTCAGACTGTGCCTGAGGCCTCTGGAGGGCTCTGGGGATGGGAGGTGGAGAGCAGGTGGGAAGGCTGGCTATACTCACCTCCTAACCCCCAGCACCTTCCCTTCAGAACAGAACTGCTTTGATTTCTTGTACACATTGAGAATCCAATGTAAGATTTTGTTTGAAAAAATAATGTTTTAAATACGAAAATCACAGCTTCAGAGAATATGCTGAATTGCATTGCTTTAAAGCAGTCCTTAAGTGACTCGAATTGTTAAGTGCTTGACTCGTAACCGAAAGGTTGGGAATTCAACCTCCCCTCCAGGGGTGCCTGGGAAGAAAGGCCTGGCAATCTACCTCTGAAAAATCAGCCAGTGAAAATGACACACGTAGGTCGTAATATGTTGGAATCAACTTGACTGCAACTGATTTTTTTTGGGGGGGGGTTTTGGTATTGCTTTAGAATAGGAATAAAGTACATAAAATAGTTTTGCAAAATGAATACAAGTAACAGGTCCACCAGTCATCTGTCAGTTTGTCATACCGTGGTAGCTTGCATGTTGCTGTGAGGCTGGAAGCAGTATTTCAAATACCAGAAGGGTCACCCATGGTGGACAGGTTTCAGCGAGCTTCTGGACTAAGACAGACTAGGAAGAAGGACCTGGTAGTCTATTTCTGAAAAAAATGGCCTCTGAAAGAAAACCTTATGAATAGCAGTGGAACATTGTCTGATATAGTGCCAGAAAATGAGCCCCTCAGGTTGGAAGGCACTTAAAATATGACTGGGGAAGAGCTGCCTCCTCAAAGTAGAATCAACTTTAATGACATGGATGGGGTAAAGCTTTCGGGGCCTTCATTTACTGATGTGGCATGACTGAAAATGAGAAGAAACAGCTGCAAACATCCATTAATAATCGGAATGTAGCATGTACTACAAAGTATGAATCTAGGAAGATTGGAATTCATCAAAAATGAAATGGAATGCGTAAAGATCGATATCCTAGGTATTAGTGAGCTGAAATGGTATGGTAATGGCCATTTTGAATCGGACAGTCATATGGACTACTTTGCCAGGAATGACAAATTGAGGAGGAATGGCATGGAATTCATTGTCAAAAAGAACATCTCAAGATCTATCCCAAAGGACAACGCTGTCAGCAATAGGATAATATACGTACGCCTACAAGGAAGAACAGTTCATACAACTATTATTCCAATTTATGCACCAACCACTAATGCAAAAGATGAAGAAATTGAAGGTTTTTACCAACTTCTACAGTCTGAAATTGATCAAACATGCAGTCAATTAATTGTGCTCATGCGAAACCTGTACAGACATAGACCAAGAGGCAGTCATTTGAACAGAACAAGGGGATACTTTTGGAAATCAGGAAAGGTGTGTGTCAAGGTTGTATCCATTTACCAAACATTCAACGTGTATGCTGAGCAAATAATCTGAGAAGCTGGACTATATGAAGAAGAGTGCAGCATCAGGATTGGAGGAAGACTCATTAACAACCTGTGATATGCAGATGACACAACCTTGCTTGCTGAAAGTGAAGAGGACTTGGAGCACTTACTGATGAAGATCAAATACCACAGCTTTCAGTATGGATTACACCGCAGCGTAAAGTAAACAAAAATCCTTACAATTGGTCCGATAAGCAACATCATGATAAACAGAGAAAACACTGAAGTTGCCAAGGATTTCATTTTACTTGGATTCACAGTCAATGCCCATGGAAGCAGCAGTCAAGAAATTAAACAGTGTATTTCATTGGGCAAACCTGCTGCAAAAGACCTCTTCAAAGTGTTAAAAAGCAATGTTGTTACCTTGAGGACTAAGGTGTGTGTGACCCAAGCTGTGGTGTTTTCAGTTACCTCATATGCATGCGAAAGCTGGACAATGAATAAGGAAGACCGAAGTAGAATTGATGAATTTGAATTATGATGTTGGTGAAGGATATAGAATATAACATGAACTGCCATAAGAACGAACAAACCTGTCTTGGAAGAAGTACAGCCAGAATGCTTCTTAGAAGGGAGAATGGCAAGACTTTGTCTCATGTACTTTGGACGTTATCAGGGGGGACCAGTGCCTGGAGAAGGACATCATGCTTGGTAAAGCAGAGGGTCAGCAAAAAGAGGAAGACCCTCCACAAGATGGATTGATGCAGTGGCTGCAACAAGGGGCTCAAACATAGCAACGATTGCGAAGATGGCGCAGGATTGGGCAGTGTTTCGTACTGTGGTACATAAGGTCTCTAAGAGTCAGAACCTACTGGACAGCACCTAACAACAACAATAACCAGTGATGGAAAAAAGTGGAAAAGAAGGAGGGAAATTCAGATGGAGGTGGTAGAGAAGAAAGACTGATGCTGTGGCCTCTGTAGTTGGAGTGCCTGAATTTGAATCCTGGATCTGCCCCTTAACAGCTATGTGACTTTGGGCAAGTTACTCAACTTCTCTGTGCTTCATTTGCCTCATCTGGAAAATGGGGATGATGATGATTGTATTAGTTTCCTATTGTTCCTGTCGCAACTTACCACAAAGTGAGTGGCTTTAAAATAATAGAAGTTATTTTATAGTCCTAGAGGTCAGCTGGTGGCGCAGTGGTTAAGAGCTCGACTGCTAAGCAAAAGGTCATCAGTTCACATCCACCAGCCGCTCCTTGAAAACAGTATGGGGCAGTTCTACTCTGTCTTGTAGGGTCGCTGTGAGTCGGAATCAACTCGTGGACAACGGGGTTTTTTGTTGTTGTTGTTTGCTTAGCGGCCGGAAGTCCAAAATGGATTTCACTGGGCCGCAGTCACGTCGTCAGCAGGATGACACTTCTTCCAGAGGTTCTAGGAGAGAAAACTTGCCTTTTTCAGCTTCTAGAGGCCCCCTGCATTCCTGGGCTCATGACCCCTCTTCCATCTTTAGACCAGTAGTGTAACATCTTCCAATCTCTCTCTGACTCTGACCCTCTACTTCCTTTCTCACATCTCTGTCTTCTGACTTTGACCACCCCCCTGCCTCCTTGTCAGGGGAGATTTGTGACTACATTTGGGCCCACCTGGATAATCCAGGATAATTTCCCCAGCTCAAGATCCTTAATTTCAGCACATCTTCAGTCCGTTTTACCTTGTAAGGTAACATAGTCACAGGTTCTGGGGATTAAGATGTGAACATCTTTGGATGGTCATTATTCAGCCTACTACTACTGTAATAGTACCTACCTCATAGGTCTGTATATCTTTAGTGCGGAGGGGTATTGTTTCAGCTCACAACAGGGCACAGGGTGAAGTAGGTTGAAGTGCTGTCTGAAATCATGAAGACGTATAATCAGCTGATCAGATGGTTGGCATGCTTTGTTGAAAAACACTTTTATAAGACATTATAGGAGCAACCCCCAACACAAATAAAAGCGGTGAAATCCTTTCACTTGGTGAGGTTCCCATTCAGCAAATGATATATAAAACACATGGGAAAGAACTGAAATTTCGGAGTATAAGATAAAGGAACACAAAGGTTCTCGGTGCCAAGAAACGTGTACAGGCTGAGGGATGCAGGTAGCAGAGTGCGCTATGGATCTCAGAAGCTTCCTCATCTGAGGAAGAAGTTGGAGCTGAGTTTTGAAGAGAGAGTGTTAATATAATATCCATTGCAGATGAGTGCTGAAACTCACTACATATAATAAACTAAAAACCGGAGTGGTGGGGTAAATCATACTTGATTCTATTGCTACTTATCTGAAATGCAACAGTACTTATGAATGTGTATTGAAAACATAAAGGCTATGGAGATGTGAGGTGTTGGTTAATAATGCCTATAATCTTCAAATCATATTATTTAAGTACTTCATATCAGTTAGTCAGATACTGAATGGATGGTGAGGCCTTAAGGTTTTGAAGGGTGAATGCAATGTCAGGAATTCCAAGTATCACTCCTGCCTATTAGTTCTTTTCAGTATGGCCTTTGACAATCTCTTTAACCTTATACTATCCACACATGGCATTATCCATAATTGTGATCATGTCATCTATAATTCACAAGGACTGTTTCGAATTTATTAAAGCTTGTAGAAAAAGTGGTATTACATGAATGTTAAACTATGATGGAATAATTTCCTTTCCCCATAGCTGGTAAATTATGTCATTTTGTGGCTAATGCTGGGTCCATTTTGTACACTGAGGCATACAAAATCAGTTGCTGTTGAGTCAGTTCTGACACGTAGAGACCCGAAGTGACTGAGTAGAACAGCCCCATAGGATTTTCTAGCTGTAATCTTTATGGGAGAAGATGGTCTGGTCTTCTTCCTGTGGAGCCACTGGGTGGGTTTGAATTGCTAACCTCTCGGTTAGCAGCTGAGTACTTAACCATTGCACCACCAGGGCTCCTTTTATGCTGAGGCATAAGAGTCGCAGATTCAGGGCAAGTCCGGTGTTTGACAGTGATGTCTCTGCTTCCTGATATAGGCTGAGATGTGTCCGGTAAAACATCCATAGTAAGACAACGCCTACGTTCCTCTTCCCAGAAGCCTCCAACCACTAATCAAGCACTGAGAAAACTAGAACTTAACACACTTACTCTGTACTAGGCCAAACAAGCAAGATATATTTTTATGGAAAGTAATTTATTTTTAAGTTTAAATTAAGCAAATGTATATCTAGCTTTCACAAAAATTTCAAAATAGTACATCAAAAGAGTCAGTGCTCAATTAGGAAAAAAAGAATGTAGAATGGTTACTTTTTTAGATTTTTTAAATCAATGTTATCAGCCTTCTCTTGCACGAAAGATGAATCTACTAATATACATCAAAATAGATGAGTGTGGCAAACAGACTCTTAAGGTGGCCTCCATGATCCCGACCTCCTGAAGTTCACACCCTTGTGTCATCTCTTCCCCTTGAGTGTGGGAGGGACCTGAGACTTCCGTTAAACTAATAGAATAAGGCAAAGGTGATGGGATATACGTGACTGTTGTTGTTAGTTTCCCTGAATTCAGTTTTGACTCATGGTGACCCCATGTGTGCAAAGTAGCACTGCTCCACAGGGTTTTCCAAGCTATGATCTTTCGGAAGCATATTGCCAGGCCTATCTTCCAAGGTGCCTCTGGGTGGGTTTGAAGCACCAGCCTTTCCGTTAGTAGTGCAACACTTAACCATTTGTGCCACCTGGGGCTCCTATACGTGGTTACATGCAAGTATGTGATCATGTTACATAAGATTGTAGCTTCCATCTTGCTGTGGTCTCTCTCTCTGTGTCTCCTTTGCTGGCTTTGAGGAGGCAAGCAATCATGTTGAGGAATCCTGTAGATTAAGGAACTTCAGGCTGCCTCTACAAACTGAGGGCAGCCTACAGCCAGCAAGAAACAGAAGCTCTCAGTCCTACAACCGTAAGGAATGAATTTAGTCAACAATTCACTGATGAGTTTGGAAGCGAACCCTTCCCCAGATAAGATGAGAACTCAGCCTGGTCGACAGATTGATTACAGCCTAGTGAGACCCTGAGCAGAGGAACCAGCTAAGCCTTGGCAAGACTCCTGACCCACAGAAACTGTGAGATACTAAATGCGTGTTGTTTAAACCACTAAGTTTGTGTAATATTGCTATGTAACAACAGATACTAGTATAATGAATTTGGATTTTTCTCTCTGTGGATAAACTTTAGTACATACAAAAGACTACCCCAAGGAGGAGAGATAGAGAAGCCCAGGCCATACGCATTAAACAAGCTGCTGATCACTTTGGAAACGTTTAAATATATTTAGGATAGATATTGTTTATATATTGGTTTTCCTCTACCCACATTCTCTGTTATTTCTTCCTCACTTTTGTTTTTCATTGGACAGAATTTAATACATTTTTTTTTTTATTCTTTGACTTTGATTTCATTTATATGTATGTGTAGGGCAGAGATTTCTCTAGATGATGTTTTAAATATCTAACTCCAGTAGCATTTGAAATATTAATAGTCTTAATTCCATTGCCACAAAATAACATTTTACTAACTTTTTAGTTCAATCTGCCTAATGTTTTACAAGTATTTTGGAATCATAAAAATCTCAAATACTAGTTGAAAGTTTAGTTCCTTAATTCTTAATCAGAATTTTTATTCCAAAGATATAGGACATTTTTTAATTTTTGAATATTGTCTTGTTTCGGGGGTGGGGGGTGGGGAAGAAAGAGAGAGACTTGCTATTAGTCATCCGAAGTCACCAACATTATATTACAAGAATAACAGCTAACATTTATTGAGTACTGATTACTTGCTAAGCACAGTAGACGCATTTAATCCTCACAAGCAGCCAGTGATGTAGGTATTGTCATTATACCCATTTTGCAGATGAGAAAACTATGGGATAAAGAGGTTAATTGCCTTGGCTAAAGTCTCACATGTAGTAGTTGGCAGAGTAAGATAGCAAATAAACTGACTCCAGAATCCAAGATCTTACTACTTACTAACTTCCAAAAATAAGAATGGAGGCATATGTATATCAAATTAGTTTCCCTAGGAGAAAAGATAGTTCATGCCCTCTGTACAAAATAATATTATCATGCATATTATAAGCACTGCATGTTTAGCTTTTAATGCCTTATGTGTACAGTCATACAAGAGACTAGGTAATAATATAATGCCATCAAAATTCCTCTTAAATGAATTACAAGGCAAAAATTGTTAAAACATGAAAAAATTCACTAATGAACTGATCACTTTAAAAGTTGTCTATATAAAAACATCTCTCCTTTATTAACTCTACAGTCTACCTTGTCTTGCCAATCTTTTTCAGTAAGTATCTCTTCCTTGTCTCTCTTCCTTTTTGAGAGATGTCGTAAATATATGTTATTATATATATTGGCAATTCTTGACAATAAAGAGTAGTATAAATTGAAAATCTTGCAAAAGATTGAGTTTCATTAGAGTCATAAAGAGATATGGGCAAACTGCTCAAATCTGAAGATAGAATTGGACTAGTTAAAGGCCAAAGATGAAAAATAGACAAGAATAGTGATAATATAGTAGAGAATCAGCGAAAAAGAGGAAGGCCCTCCAAGAGATGGATTGACACAGTAGCTGCAACAATGGACTTAAACATAGCAACAATTGTGAGGATGGTGCAGGGTCCGGCAGTATTTCATTCTGTTGTACAGAGGGTCACTATGAGTCAGAACCAGCTCGACGGCAACTAGTGTAGAGAGGCCTTACCTGGACCTGGAGCTTCAACAGCAAATGCTATGTATGCCTCTGGTCATACTTCTTTTCTCTTCCTAGCTTTACCTTTTGGAGCCCCTGGGTGGTGCAACCTGTTGACACTCCTGGCTGCTAATCAAAAAGTTGCAGGTATGAGTTCACCCAGAAGTGCCTCAGAAGAAAGGCCTGGTGATATACTTCTGAAAAATCAGCCACTGAAAACCCTGTAGAGCACAGTTCTACTCTGACACACATGGGGTCACCATTAGTTGGAATCGACTTGATGGAAACTGGTTTTAGCATTACCTTTCGGAACCTCCCAAAAAGAAAAATATTCTCTGAGACTACCTTTCTTGCTTCTGTATTTCCCACACCTGTGTGTGTGTGTGTGTGTGTGTGTGTGTGTGTGTGTGTGTGTGTGTGTATGTTTTGTGGGAGGTTGTTAGTGTGTCTGATTTTTTGTTTGGTGATTAAAATGCCTTGTCTTGAACCTCCTACCCCCTCCCCCCCAGTTTTTAAAAAATCCTGTCTGACTCAGAGTACCTCTGCCGTAATTGTATTGTGGAAATCATTGTTAATGCTGTGTAACATTTGAAAACTTGTCAGGGTTGTACAAAGAATGAAACATTAGGTCCTTATGACAGCTGGAGCCCATTTCTATGTACTTTCCTGGAAAGGACAGAGCTATTAGTAGAATTAGAACTGGTTACACTTGGGAATCATCAGACTCCCTATTTCAGAGTTTGAGGATGGCACTGGATTTCTTTCCTAAATATTGTTTAATTGATTAGAAATGTAGTCCAAACATGGCACCCAGGTGTGTGTCGGTGTTTGAGGTTGGGTGGGAAGGAGGAGTGTGCGCTCCCCAAAATCGTTTTAAAATTCTTTACCACGAGTCCTGCACCCTATGCACACTTGAAGTTAGTGCCAGGAGTGTCAGGTCTATGGAAACCTTTTGTACAGAGAAGTGATTGTCTGATGTTAACAGTTGGTGTTTCCTGAGTAAATACTTGATTTCCTGTATCGCTTCTATTAAATATCTCTACTTCATTTGGTCAAAGTACAAAAATAGAATTTGTTTTCTGTAGAGATACATGTAGTGTGTTAGGTGCTGAAGTAGGTATTTACTAAATAGTGATGAAGGAGAAAGATGCATCTTAATGGAGGTATAATTTCCTTATAAGCCAGTACTTTAGCAAGAGAAACTTTCATGATCATTGATCATTTTTATCATGAAAATGTTAATGTGCAAAGCACTTTGATAGACATTATTGGGTAATTAACCCAATAGAAATCTAGAGATCTCCATCCTCGGGAATTTTAATCTCCCAAAACAAATATAAAGGCAGCAACTTGAGAACCATTACCATCACGTACCAAATAATACATAATTGTAGAAAACAATTCTTTGCAACACTCTTTTAGTTTCCTAGGAAGTTTTGATATTCAAGATGTTTGCACAACTGAGAATATATAATCAGACAATTGTAGAATTTTTGAGCTACAGAAGACATAAACTATAATCTAATTCAATCCGCTCATTTCAGTGGTGTCACTAGAGAGGTGCAGGGGGTGCGGACCACATGGGGTGACACTGTCAGAGGGGGTGACACTAAAATGACTGTCTATAAAATGTTTGTATAGTATTTCAGCAGAAATTTACTATTTTTTATAAAAATATCCTTGTAGTTATAACAACAAAAGTATTTTTCGTAAGCCCATCTTGCATGTATCAATGTACCTACAAGGCTAAAACTCTATGCCAGTTTACTTTTTGAATCCTCTGATGTGCTCCATTCACAGCTGCCATTATTATCCAATTACAGTGACGCTTCAAAGCATGTAGTTTTGTCTGTACCGGGCTGCAAGCACACGGTGTTGCTTCTGTTGGTACCGGTGTTTTTATAGCCGCTGATTTCGTCAAATTTTCTGGTGTTTTAGCCATGATATTGTGATAATTAGTATTTGTGAACCTATTTCAGTAATTCTTTTGAGAATGAGGTAGTAATTAAAGGAAAAGGAGAAAAATCAAAAAAGGCTTCCTCTGAGTTACTAGTAATGTTGTAATTGTTGTAATTCAACGTAGAAAGATTTTACAATTTTGTTGTTAGTATTCATATAATCTAAAAAAATACTACATTTAAGCAATTTACAACTATGTTTATAACATATTATTCTATGATTAAAATTGATAATAAACATTACTAAGAATTCTGTATGGTCTGGTACGGGAGAAGGTCCACGGAGGGAGGGGTGACATCATGAGTTACCAGGTGACACCAGCCCTGGTGATGTCACTGCCTTATTTTACAGATGGGAAAGTAAGTCTGGAGAGGTGAAGCTACTTGCCCAAGGTCATGCAGCTAGTTAGCAGCTCTGCTAAAACTAGTAACCAGGAATATTTTCAGTAAGAGACCTATTTCTGCATCAGTGGCTTTGGCTTTATAAATGGAATGGCATGCTGACCTTTGGAACCTTTCACAGGTATGCTGAGAAAGTATCTATGTAGTTTTGTTAGACATAAAAATATTAGGTGAAAATAAGAAAACAAAATAATGAAACCACCTTCTACCAGGTTTTCTGCTTGTAGATGTTTTGCCATATGGCTTCTAGACTTCTGTTAAGTCACTAACAGGCAGCCTATTTCATTTCTCCCTAGCCCACCTGCATATTTCAACTGCATGATGTATTCTGACTACCAGTCAGTTAAAAAAAAAAAAAAGACACGTTTATTTGAATGTTGTGCATGCAAAGAAAAAGCTAGAAGTGGCACCATCACTGGTCCAAGGTTGGAGATATTCACCATCTGGATGTTCTCCCTGGGATAAATGTGTTTGGCAAGGATGCTATATTCATAACCCTTTTTAGACCTCATCTGATTGCTTCAGGACCTCCACTTCTAGTTGCTTGATGAGATGCACCTCACAGATGCGCCCCTTATCCTGACATGGGTCTGAATCTTGTATTCAGTTCCACTCCTTTCCATCAAAAGCCACCTACTTCCACAAAACTACTTCAGAAGAGGAATTGCTGATAATCTCAGTGGTTTATTTCCTTCTGAAACCGAAAAGAGTGAGTATGTGTAGGAATGGTTTCTAATTACTATTGGCTCAATTTCTCTAGGGAGACTAGTTAGTAATAGTAGAAATTAAATCATATCTTTTGATAAATTATGTTGACAAGGACAAAGCTATATTTCTGTCAGCTGCCATTTGTTTAACCTTTTCTCAACCTAAGTTAGAAAATTACAAACAGAATCCAAAAAAATATTCTCTATTTCTGCTGCCATAGAGTAGGAAGTCAGAGAAGAACCATAATTATGTATATCAGGGTGTTTCTGAATCAAGTACTCATGGTATCTATAATGACAGAACAGTTATTATTGACTTTAATTCACCTATAATGTTGAATGTTTTTGCTGAAATGCAGAAACTTTAGCCCCATTTTCAGAATACTCATTATCTCATGATAAGTTCTAAAGCAGTATCAAGTAAAAGGTCTTGCTAATTTCACTTGTCTTTATGAAGGTTATAATTTTCCTATAAATGCTAGAATAGGATTAGGCTGAATTTTGACAGTAAATATTAAAAATATCAGTTTAGTTTGACATTTTTAGCACAGATCTCAGAAACTACCTTGTACTGGCATCATAAAAATAGTTTCAGATAGCAATGTATATTATTTAAGAACATCCTTTACTATATGCTTCAAAGTGTCCAGCCCAGTTACTGGTACATAATAGATTTCAATAAATATTTTTTGACCGTTGAGTAATGGTTTAATTCATGTGTGTTTGCCATAATTACTCTGTGGATAATGTAACCTAAGAATAAAATTTTAAAAACCCATTGCTGTCGAGTCAATCCCGACTCATAGCTAACCTGTATGACAGAGTAGAACTGCCCCATAAAGTTTCTTAGGCCGTAATCTTTACAAAAGTAGATTGCTACATCTTTATCCTGTGGAGCAGCTGGTGGGTTCAAACTGCCGACCTTTTGGTTAGCAGCTGAGTAATTAACCACTGTGCCACCAAAAAAAAAAAAGCCAAACCCATTGCTGTGGAGTCGATTCCAACCCGTAGCGACCCTGAAGGACAGGGAAGAACTGCCTCATAGAGTTTCCAAGGAGTGCCTGGTGGATTTGAACTACCGACCTTTTGGTTAGCAGCCGTAGCTCTTAACCACTATGCCACCAGGGTTTCCAGTGTACCACCTGGGCTAATTATAGAAAACAACATTTGAAAGTTTGACTATTTAACATTTAAAAAATTTGGTGTTTCTTATTACAGTTCAGCATAGCTACCATGTTGTGCTAGACATTGCTTTAGTTAATTTCAACCTTTGTAAAATTTTCATCCCCTGAGCTCATTGGCCTAAAGGATTATATTTGTAGCTCCTAACTTTAAAATCAGCAAAAGAGTAAAGCTTTGATATATACACACAGTTTGGATGGGACCTGCAAAACCCAAAAATAGTCTAATGGAGGCAAATCAGGAGGCAAAGGGCCTCCTCTACCGGTCCATTCAGAAATAGTTGTACACAAAAAATTAAAAAAAAATTCTTCAAAATTCACAAAACTAAGTGCATGCAAAACACATTTAACTAAGTTGTTAGCGTTTACCCTTCTAAAGTTATTAAAGCTTTAAATTGCACTGAGATTTTTAGAACACCGTTTATTAGAACTTGGAGCAAATAACAGAAGAGCAAGGCTCTTACCTCTTTTTTCCCAAAGTGTGTTCTGTACAGCAGCATTTCTTAAAATGCAGTCCATCAACCCCTGTGGAGGTCCACAGTATTTGCCATTTCCCAATGGTGAGTAGCACCTCTGGAACCTTAGCACCAAAGGAGGGATACCAAAGTGCACTAGTAGTCATTGTATTCTTCACCACCATGCAATTGCAATTAAAAAAACAAAAAACAAAAAAACAGGTTTTGCTTAAGAATGTCTTTGATCAAATAATAAGCATCTATTTAGTCTGTGTCAACAGAACGGGAAGTACTCTTAAAGCACTTCTGTTTTACAGCGAAGTGCTATGGTTGTCTGGAGAACCAGATTGACTTGTACACTGGTCTAGCCACTGTTTCATGGTTATTTTTCATAAAATATGTTGTTTATGTTAATGTATAATACGTTCATTATTATTTCTAAATAAAATCGATACTTTAGAAATAATAAACCTATTATACATTAAGTAACATTTAATAAAAAATTTTTACTTCTCAGTTTTAGTTTTTAATATGTGTCTTAGGCTGGGTTCTTTAGGAAGCAAAACCAGTGAAGCATATATATATATATATATATATATATGAGAGAGAGAGAGAGAGAGAGAGAGAGAGAGATTTATCTCAAGGAAACGACTTATGCAGTTGTAGAGGCTGAAAGTCCCAAGTCCGTGGGTCAGGCATCAGGCTGGAGGCTTCTCCTGAGGTGGGTAACTGCAGGGGCTGACAAACCCAAGATCGGCAGGTCAGATGGCAGGCTGCTGGCTCAAGTCCCAAGAGCCAGAGTTCACATGATGACGAGCCAGGTGCAGGATCCAGAGCAGAGCAAAAACCAGGGAGCTTTACCAAAAAGTCCATATATATTGGATGCAGGTCATAACTCTAATGAAACTCTCTTTCAACTTCTTTCAACTGATTGGCTCCTCATAGCAGATCTCATCATGGAGGAGATTACATTATATCAGATCTCATCAGGAAGGTGATTACATCATTATATAACTGCCAAACTACATCATAACTGCCAAACCACTGATAATCATGGCCCAGCCAACATGACACACAACCTTAACCATAACAATATAACAAATTTTAGTATTGATGGATATAAAATGAAAATAACTGTTTTGTCCTTGAACTTACAGATAAGTAAGCAGATTAGAAGTTTGTGTACAAAGATCAGCTATAATATGGTTAATGAATGTATTCTGTGACTTAAATTTGACAGGCATTACTGTGCAAAAATAATTGAATTTTATTTCCTGAAAAATGTGTTACAAAAAGAATACTTAGATATCCCTGTCTATAGGTTGGCTTTGAACAAGGAGTTCAATTTTAACTGCATCAGTAAAATTGTAACACCACTGCTTGAGAGTTTGAAGTCACTAAGTTCCTGCTTATGGAAAGAAATTTACTCAGTGATACACGAGTGATATGAAAGAAAAAGTCAGTATGGTTGTGGACTACTGACTTTGCATTAGCCTGAAGGATTAGATGCAAATCATAACTGATGTGAACATTGTGGGCTATACAAGATAGTTGCCCTATGGGTAAATAGCATATATTGTAACTTTAAAGGAAATTGCTTCAGTACATATCTTTCAGTTTTAATGTTGGATTATTCAAAGAATTTTTCTGTGATGTAAAATCAGCATCAACATTTTTAAAATGTTAAAGTCTTTATAATAACTTCTAAGTGAAAACTGATACTGTGTAACAATTTTTAAAATGAATAAATAAAAATGGAACAGAAAGTTCTCAGGTGCTCATTTACTAAAGTTGGATATTGACATCAAAATTATACAGTACATTTTGAAGCTGTTCACCGCCCCCCTGAAGTGTGTTTTAATGTTGTATCTTCATTACATTTACTTGAGTAACTGATGAATGCAGGATGATAAACACAGTGGTAGTATTACAAAACCAAACATTTTTAATAAAGAAAGCTTCCTCTTCATTACAATCTGAAAATGTAAGTAAGGATTGATAAATACAGTAGTCACCTAGCACTCTGTAGCACTCAGTCCTTGTGTAGTTTCTCACATTGCTTACTGCTTCATTACTTAATCGTTTCTTCATTGAAGGCATTTTCAGACTTTTGTTGAAATTAATGCAAAATGTTTAAAGAAATTTGCCATTCAGAAATGAAAGTGGAAAAAAAAATAAAAATAAAAGAAATGAAAGTGGAATAAAATTTCTAAACAAATTTGAATGCAGAAAAACCTCATTATTTTTAAAAAACCTAAGTAATTCCTTCTTGGGTCTCTAATTTGATTCAGTCCAATCACTAATTATTTGTCTTGTTTATTAAATAAAGCATAGAGCCACCTGCCTGAACAGTAATAAATATAGCCTAAGTTTGCTGGTCTCAAAATTGATGAATAAACTAAGCCATTCATCCATCTGTGAAATATTTTAAGGTCGACCCTCTATTGACTACAAGATTTTGAGTTAAAAAGACAGTGGTGGACAGTGCTTATAGTTTAATAATGTTTGCTTACTGAACATGATATGAAATTTAACTGTGGCATGTCTGTATTTGTAAATTTATTGTGGTTGGTCAGACTTCTTGCAAAATGAAGTGTCAGACAGTCATTCTGAGATTCCAAATGTATTAGACTTTGAAGAGCTTAGATAACTGAGATTATTCTTTCAGTTTTCAAAGATTGTTTTTCTGGTTTTTCTTCACTATACAAAAATAATTGTTATATTCAATCAGTAAGTAAATGTGGAATGAGCATAGGTGAGTAAACATAAAACTTAGAAATAATCCCCAAATTTGAAATGCAAAGTGTATAGGGATTTCAGAAATGTGTAAGTGTCAGAACTCGTATTCTCCCTAAAGATGTCACGTATCTTAGAAGGAATAGATTTAGACCAGAAAGTCTCTTTTAGATACAAGATGTTATTATTTTTATGCTGCTAGATGCTGTCAAGTGAGAAAAAAAAATTACTGATTATAAAGTCTTTTTAGATAATTGTGATGCATCATGGACTGTATTTAAGCTCCTTGTTTATGGTTCTGAAGACTCTAGTACCTAATAGCTAATTAGGTTGCCTAGGAATAGTTTTTTTTCTCTCTCCCTCATCCTTTCAGGCTACTGGAGACCAAGAACAGTCTGTTTTTAAATGGTATCCTCTTACTTATTTATTTATGTTTGCTTCTTGGTTGGTTGGTTTTACCATTGTCATAAAACTGGAGTTAGTATTGATTTATTTGGCTATGGGAACATTTT
This sequence comes from Trichechus manatus latirostris, assembly GCF_000243295.1. Classification (NCBI taxonomy): domain Eukaryota; kingdom Metazoa; phylum Chordata; class Mammalia; order Sirenia; family Trichechidae; genus Trichechus; species Trichechus manatus. The sequence goes on from NW_004444022.1 coordinate 5,838,693, forward strand.
CTTGGTATTTAAAACCTTTTCCTGTGGTCTCGCTTCTTTTACATGTTGTGATGACTAATTTAAATTTCTCTTCTTTTCCTTTATCTAAATGCTTTGCCTTATGATTCATCTGTCCTACTTTCTTGACCTTTTTCTCCTAAATCCCAATTCTAGCTACCGTTTATAGGAACACCTGTTTATTTTGATATCAAACATTTTTAAAGTATTAGCTAGTTTTTTATTTTTTAGGAGCTGTTTGTACAATTAGCATTTAACCAGCGTTCTTGCCTCTACTCTTTGCTTTCATTATTAAACTTTTGCTGGTTCATTCCTTTGTTCATTCATTCACTCACTTGTTCCTCACACATGTATTGCACACTCAATATTTATCATGCAGTGGGTACAGAGCAGGAGATGGAGAGAGAATTCTAAGCCATCTTTCTGCTTGATGATTAGTGTTAGTTACAAGTTTAGTGAAGAGTTTAAAATCATTAGCTTAAACCAGACTTTTTTTTGGGAAGGTCTATGGCTTTAAGGATTCATTTATTTACTCTATAAAATGTTTTTAGCACCTATCACATGCTAGCTACTTAATCCATTTCATCCCTGACCAGTCTTTAGAACTGGCTCTATTTCATAGTCCTGCTGGCTGATTTTATATGTTTGACATACTTTGAGGAAAGAAACTTTAAAGGCCATTGTATAGTTTAAAAAGGATGTACCCATGAACCATGAATAAAAATAAGAATATGTGCTTATTTTATACTGAATCTATAATATGTGAATGACAGTAATTGCTTATTGATTGATTCATCCATTTGACAAATTTGTACTGTTTATCTGCAGTGCCCTGGTGGTGTAGTGGTTAAGAACTTGGCTGCTAACCAAAAGGTTGGCAGTTCAAATCCACGAGCCGCTCTTTGGAAACCCTGTGGGGCAGTTCTACTCTGTCCTGTAGGGTCGCTATGAATCGGAACTGATTATGAGTCGAACTATGAGTTGGAACCAACTGGACGGTACCTAACAACAACAGCAACATCTGTAGTGCCAGGCAGTGTTCATACTCCGGAGATAGAGCAGGGAACATGAGGGTAAAGGTTCCTACTCTCATAGAGGTCATATGCTAGAAGAGGGAAACATAGCACACAAGTAAGCACACCATCAAACCAAATCATTCAGACAGTAAGAAGTGACAGGGTGATATGGTGGAAAGTGACTGTGGGGCCCATGTGAGAAAGGGGGAACCTGGGAAAGCCTCACCAGGAGGAGACAAAATTTGAGTTGAGACCTAAGTAATACAAAAAAAAATCCACCCATGCAAAGATCTGGGGACAGAACAGTCCATGCCAAGGGGACAGGCATTACTAAGACACTAAGCTTGATATTTTTCCAGGAACAGAAGGAAGGCCATTGTGGAGCGTAATGTGAGAAGGAGGTGAAGAAGTAGGCAGGGACCAGCTCAAACTGGGCTTTGCACATCCTGATAAGGATTGTGGAGTTTTATTCTATGTGCATTAGGAGATCACTGGAGAGTTTTAAGGAAAGATGTGACGTGATCTGATTTAAGTGTTAACATGACCGCTCTGGAGCCCTGGTGGCGCAGTGGTTTGTTGAGTGGAAATATGGTGCCTCCTTAAGAGATTTTATAGTAGTCCAGGGCAGAAGGGATGCTGACTGGTTTTGCAGGTAGCAGTGGAGCATAGGAAAGTGGATAGATATGGGATTTAGTTTGGAGGCATAGCTGATAAACTGGATGGAATAAAGTATAGCAGATAAAGGAGAGATATCAAGGATGACTCTGGTTTTTGGCTTGAATAACTGCAACCAAAAAAAACCCATTGCCGTCAAGTCGATTCTGGCTCATAGCGACCCTACAGGACAGAGTAGAACTGACTCATAGGGTTTTCAAGGAGCGCCTGGTGGATTTGAACTGCTGACCTTTTGGTTACCAGCCATAGCTCTTAACCACTGTGCCACGAGGGCTCCAAATAACTGGAAAGGTAATCCTATTTATTGAGATGAGAATGATGGTGAGAGGTCCAGGTTTGAGGGCTATGCCTAGGAGTTTTTGACCTTGTTATCTTGGAGACACCTGTTACACATTTTAGTAGGAGCTTGGATATGGGTATATGAATCTGGAGCTCAGTGGAGGCATAGTATGTGGGTGAGAGTATAAACAGAATAGTATTCTCCTTTTATTCAATCACATGTTATCAATTATAATTTGGAGTAAAATACTGTTATGGATTGAATTGTGTCCCTCAAAAATGTGTGTTGGAAATCCTAACCCCATACCTGTGATGTAATCTCACTTGGGAACAGGGTTTTTTTTGTGTGTGTTAGTGAGACCAGGAACAGGGATCTGCTAGAACCTATGTCTCACCTACTTCCTCTCACTTCCCTGTCCCTTGACCTGTTAGCCCAGTGGGACAGACACAGCTCAGCTTCCACTGAGTAACAGCTCTGTCACTCTCAGTGAGTGCGCTTAGGCAAATCTTCTTGTCTCTTCAGCCACCAATCAATTATTCATCCATCCATTTAGTCACTCTTCATTCCATCTTTCTTCTGCTCACCAGACACTGAGTATATAGCATGTCCTCCCAGCTGAGTGAAAAAGTGAAATCACTACACTTAGGCAGTGGTCTCAAACATTTTTGCATCAGAGGAATTTGAAAACAAATGCATTTCCCTCACATTTGTAACTTGACATCTAAACTTTTTCATCATTTATATATTTGCAGAAGGAGCCCTGGTGGTGCAGTGGTTAAGGCACTCAACTGCTAACCGAAAAGTTGGTGGTTCGAAACCACCAGGGCTCCACAGGAGAAAGATGTAGCAGTCGGCTTCCTTAGAGATTTACAGCCTTGGAAACCCTATGGAGTCACTAAGAGTCGGAATCAATTCAACAGCAGTGGGTTTGGTTTGGTTTTATGTATTTGCAAAATATGTCATTTCTACCATATTATAAATTAAAATAAATATATTAGATCATTCATTTGAATGATCTAATGTTATAGTGTTTAGTGAAATCTAAACTCCATAACAATTTGTTAAGATGATCTATTTTAAAAATACTGTTAAAAGTTAATAACTCTTGAGAGGCAGCATAGCATGGAGGTTAAGGGTGTAAACTCAAACTGAACTGTCTGGATTATTATTAGGAGGTATATATATATACACGTATGTATACATTTAATTATATAAGTGCAAGTAGTATAATCTACAGATTTCATTTTGGCTAGTAAATGTGTCACCCTGAGCTGTGTGGCTCAGAGCAAGCTAATAACTTCTCTGTGCCTCATTTTCTCATTTACAAAGGAGGATAAATGATAGTACCAACTTCACAGGATTGTTGTATTAAATGAATATATGAAGCTCTTAGAGACTGTCCCGTAGTAAAAAATATTGAAATTTATATTGTCATCATTGTTCTTATTCTCTTCCTCCTCCTCTTTCTTCTTAATTAACTAATTAATATTAATTTACTGAAAACTCCCATGAAAAGAGTCCTAAGACCTTATTGGAAAAAATAGCAAAAGGAGTTAAGAGTCATAAGTAAACGAAATGCTTATCTATAATTTTCTCTGAAATAAGACACACAAAGTAATGAAAATATGCGTGCAGTTTTACAATTCATTATGATTAATTAATTAGTAACAATGACTCCTGTGCACTTACTAAACTTAAGGGTCAAGGGGCAGTGTGATAGCGAAGGGTTATTTTAAAAGAGGCTGAAGCAAAGTGCCATGGAGGGCAGGGAAAAGTCCATTGTTCTGCTCCAGGGTGAGGTAGGTGCATCAAGTGGAGGTAGCTCTTGGGCTGGGCCTTTTAGGATTTCTGGTGTGAATCAGGTGGGAACCCAGGGTTTGACTGTTGTTGCTGGGGAGAAGGGGATAGAGAAGCTGGGAATGATCCTTTCGAACATTAATACTTTGTGAATCTAAATTCTTTAAAAAATATGTCATTAGATTTCATCTCCTTTGTTAACTAAAGGTATTTTGGCATTGCTATCATATGAATATAACAAAAGCATTTATTGAGAACCTGGGCACCTATGCTTCCAGGTACAGTGAACACCTATCCCTGTGTGAATGGTATCTGCTTATATGTTCCTGGGGAGAGTTTAGAAAAAAATCTACTTTACATTGAAATTATTTTATTTCAGGCTCTGAAGAGTTCTGTTTGGACCAGGGGCTATTTCACTTTTTTTTTTTTACGAAAACAAATGTTTTCATTATTTAAATAATGTAATGAATTAGAGTTGCTTGAAGGGCTTTGGTGACTGTTCATCTAGAATACTTTTGATTTGAGTGTACCAACAGACAGTGTTTTCTTTCTAGTAAATCTAAATATAGTTATCAGCAGAATAATGATGATTTAAATGCCTTGGACATGGTGTGAAGCACTTATTTTTATTTTGAAACATTTGTTTTGGAACTTGGTTTCTCTTAAATTTTGCACAATTTCATGAAGATCAAGAAGACAGAAAATATTAGTATTATACAATTCAGCTTTCTTATAATACTACCTGTGTTTGAATACCAACAGCAAAAATAAAAATAGTCTTCATACTTCAAAGAATCTTTAAAAAGGAGAAAAAAAAAATGGCAGCAAGGGGTTAATACCTTACATAGGAAGAATTCCAGGGGTATAGCAGCATTTGCATGGTTAATTTAGCTTTGTGCTTATCAGCTGGAGCAAGACTGCCCCTGTTGGTGTGTTTGAGAAGTTTACAGGATTGTCACAGTGCTGGGTAGGAGACGAGGGGAGAGAGGTTGTTAGTTGCTGTGGAGTAGATTCTGACTCATGGCGGCCCCATCTGTGCAGAGAGAACTGCTCCATAAGGTTTTCATGGCTGTGACCTTTCAGAAGCAGATGGCAGGACTGTCTTCTGAAGTATCTCTAGGTGCGTTCAAACTGCCAACCTTTAAGCTCGTAGTTGAGTGCTTAACTGTTCATGCCACCTAGGAGCTCTGCCACCCAGAGAATCCCAGTATTTTGTGAGTGGGCGCCTGAGGTGCTTAAAGTTTTGAAGTAAGGGAGAAATTCTTACATAGTGAAAATTTGTCCTGCATCCTGTACAACTTCCAAATATCTATATGAATAAATATTCCTATAAATGAAAAGCCTATTTATATTTGAGCCTAGAAGCTCAAATACTTATAAATAGCTTAAAGTGTTTTCCACAGTTTTAATATACAGTGACCATGTAAGTTTTTATTCTGGTGTCCACGTCTGGTCATTCATTGTTCGTATGGAATGGCTTCTGATCATCTTTTAAATTCAAAATCGTTCATTAGAATTAAGTGCAAGAATCTAACTACATCTTCTGGTGTAGTCATGCCCTGACGTTTATTTACTGAAATACATATTAAAAATATTTAAATAGATATTATTAGTATAGTATGTTTAAATTATGTGTACATAGGTACATGATCTATGAATTTCATTTAGACTAGTCAAAGGGGGATGTTACAAATCATTTGTTACAATAAAGTGGTGTAGGATCTGACAGGGTTAACGATACCATCATTGCCAGGGATCAGGGTACTTTTTCCCTTCCAACTGTGCCATCCTCAGTATGTCGGGGTGTCTCCTCTTAGGTCATGGGAAGGTTGCAGCAGTTCTTGGCATCACATGCAGACACCATGGCATCTAGAAGGACCAGACTGATTTAATGTCTCAAAGATTAATCTAATAGACTGTATGTTCCATACTGCTACTGAGAAAATATTAGTCAATATAAATATACACAAGGACACTACTTAATCAGTGATCTAGGAAAGGTTGTAACTGAAGATTTAATCTCAATAATTGGTCCATTGCTCTTTCCTAAAAGGGAAGTTCAGAAGAGTATAGAGACTGTGCAAATGCTTTATAAGCAATTGCCTACTTCTCAGGAAGAAAACAATTAGCTTTATTTTTTCTTTTGAAATATTTACTAGCATATATTTGCCATTCGTAGTTGAAGCACATTTTGTTCAGTAATTCTGCTTTATTTTTTCATTTAAACAAATATTTCTAAGAAACGAAATTTTAAAATTTAGTGAACATTTAGTTCAACTAAAACCAATTTTTCAAAATATAATAAACCTGTTCTCTTTAAATGAAAATACAAGGAGAGTTGAAATTTCTTTTAAAGGAATTAGTGCTTTGAGACTGGCTTGTCAGGATACTACCTCAACCATGGTTCACAAGCACAAATGTCAGCAGGGGCCAGGTGGTAACTGAATGAGAGAATTGGGCCCATGGGAGGGGGCTGTGGCCAAGTGAAAGCACATGTTTATTTATGGATGGCTGTCACCACTCAGCTGTAATTGATAGATGCTATATTGGAATTAGGCTCAGGGTTACCAAATCTTTTGATGTTTCAAGGAAAGTAAAATGTCTGATTTATTTGTGAAATAGCCTGACTTTTAAATGTTGGACCAATTTTTTAAAACACTTTTGTGAACTAAACAGAACACATTTGTGGGAGAGATCTGATCTGTGAACTGCCATTTGCAGCGTCTAAGCTAGCCCATTTATTTGGAGACTGTAGAGGGCAATGATTGGTAAATAGCACTTATTAATGTTTGTGCTCTGGGGTGAAATGGCAGTTCCCTCTACAGAAAGCACACCTAACTGATGGGTTTGAACTACACTGGACTAATTTGCCAGTTGTTGTGGGATAGTCCAACGGTTGCATAACAGCAAGTCCTTAGATATTTTAAGTTGGTCCTCCATTGCTAAACATGGATCATTTAGAATAGGAGAAAAAGTTACAGCTATGCAGCCAGGAAGATTAATTAAAGGATCCCTTCTAGCTTTGGATTGTGGTGCATGCACACATACCCCCTCTCCCCCGCATTGTGCACTGCTACATTCTTTCATTCTTTGTAACCCAAGTGGAAACAAAAAAAACAAAACCTATTGTGGTCCCCTTGATTCTGACTCATGGTGACCCTATGTGTTACAGCATAGAACTGCTCCAGAGGGTTTTCTTGGCTATAATCTTCATGGGTTAAGTAGTTGGTTGGCGGTTTGAACTGTTAAAAAGAGTTTTATTCGGCATATATTTAAAAAGGCCAAAGTGGGAAATCGTCAACCATGCTGCCAGAGCCATGTCTGTCTAGTCCAAGGAAATATCACAGAACAGACAAACATGGGAAAACGGACAAGCATGCTGCTAGAGCCATGTCTGTCCGAGTCCAAAGAATATTACGGAATAGACAAGGAGTGGGAAAATGGACAAGATGCTGCTACAGCCATGTCTGCCCGAGTTCAAAGACCATTACAGAGCCATCAGTATACATTAACATTACAAATAGGCAAAACCATTGAAAGCTTTACCTTTTCAGATTGGCTAGAAACTGTGATCCTACATTTTGAATTGTCTTTCTTAACAATCATTTGTACAGGTTTTAGTAACGACAGTCAGGAGGGTCTTCGTTGGTCCAACGAATTTCTATTCACTAAATGCTAATAGAAAAAGGTAAGAGTAGAAAGTCTTCTGTGTTTTGTTTGATTGGCTTTATGTGAAAGTTTCTCTAAAAGATATTTTCCAAGATTATCTTAGCTATTGTCTTTACACCTCAGGGCCCAGTTGATGTGTCCTTTTGAGTCCTCGTGAGCCCTTGTGAGCCCAGCTCCAGCTGGGTCGCATTCTCTATGCTCAAGGACAGGAAATAATAACTCCAATATTATTTCCTAAATCAAAACCCACCAGCTGCTCCGTGGGAGAAGGATGTGGCAGTCTGCTTCTGTAAGATTTTAGCACTGGAAACCCTATGGGGCAGTTCTCCTCTGTCCTGTAGGCTCACTATGAGTCAGAATCGACTCAGTGGCCATGGGTTTATTTAATATTTATGGAAGCAGATCACCAGGCATTTCTTCCACAGTGCCACTGGGGGCAAGGTTTGAACTGCCAACCTTTAGGTAAGTAGGTGAGAGCAAACTGTTTGCACCATCCACAGACCTGTAACGCAAGTAGACCTCTTCTAAATAGTAGTTTCCCTATTGCTGCTTGAGACATCTATGATTGTTTTAACAGAACTGTTCCCCTATCTACCGTACCCCTTCAAGTATGTGGCTGAATGCCAGATTCTTTCTCAGCATCACCAAACCTCATCTTGTATAAAAATGGTAATGTTATCATCACAATCAGATACTAAAATTTTAACCTTCCAAAATATAACCATTCAAAAACAGGGAAATAATAGAAAGGTACTTAGGCACAATTTCCATTTCTTTCTGAAAACAGTTTGGTATGTAGGTATTTTTTGCTTTGTCTGCATTGGATCTTGTGCAAAAATGGTTGTTTACCACTGCATTAGAAAATCTCAGTATTTTTAAATACTAAAAAACCCAGTAAACTCTAGTGTAATGTTTTAAGTTAGTCCATGCAAAAGGGATCTTCTCTCTATTGAAGAGTAAAGCATCCCCGTTCGATGTCAGTCATTTCAGATTGAAGTGGGAGCTCATAACTGTGAAACTTAAATAGTTCAGGCTTCATTAATTTAGAAGTCACAGCAATTCAGGCTTCGTTGGGTAAAACTTGTTGCCTGCATTGTCTCTGGGAGACAAATATTTAATAAATTTATCACAAAAACCGGGGTATATGTTTTCTGTTTAAAAATAAAAGTCAACAACTATTTTCAAACACCATTTCAATAGCAAGCTTATATAAAAAAGAATGAATTACTGATTGCAAATAGTTCTTAGCTAGACACGATAATCTCTGAATTTGTATGAAGAAAATCCCTGGTACTACCTGCCACGGTTGTGTTAGCTTGATGATCTTGGACAAGCCACTAAAACATCTTTGAACTTCTTTCCTCATCCATAAAGGTGTAATGATACTCACCTGAAAGGGTTGTTGGGCAGATTGAATGAAAAAAGATAGAGGTATTGTTATTAACATTTATTCAGTGACCTATTCAAGGTCTAGACTTCAGATCTTTAAATTTCTAGTTCACTGTTTTTTAATTATACTAGTTTGTTTTGGTTGAGGGAGTCAGTACTAAAGAAAGGATTTGGAACCAATGGACAAGTGATTTTTTTTGTTGTTGTTTAAAGATCTTTATAAAATTTTTTATAGACTCTTTTTGTCACCATATTTAACTTTGTGTTTCTTTCTACAAACACACTAAGGCATAAATTATGAGAAAACCCTAAGAATACGTAAAATTCATGGAACCTCTGAAGGTAACTTCACACATTTCAGAGATGAAATGCTCTTGGTTGTGAATATTTACTTCTCTAATTAAATTTCTCCCTACTCGGTTGTTAACAATTATTATCTGAAAAGAGAACTGTTTACATCTAGAAGAGAGAAAGACTGCGTGTGAATCAGTGTAAAATGCAGTCAGTTCCCTCTGGGATGGTCCTGCAAACTTAATATTACATGGATATTGAACAACTTGTATACATAAGAAGCACTAAAATAATTATATTTCTGGGAACATCGAGCCACAGACTATCATTAGCTTATTCGGTAATATGTCTAACATGCTTCATTAATTATATTGTAAACAAATTGAATTTTTCCCGGTGTTAAAAATTCCCATTCATTTAAAGACCTGAAGAAAGAAGCTAGAGAGGAAAACATTATCTATGATTAACACTGACCTGGCCAGACTTTAGAGTACCTCTTTCATCTAGTCTGAAGTGTTTCTGATTTTTAGACTTAAAAAAAAAAAAGCTTGTGAGAGGGGAGAGGGTTAAGAATGAAGAGGGTGTGAACGTAGTTTGAAACTCCTCTCCCTCCCTCCCTCCATTCAGCTACACCAAGAAGAATAAATTTCATTTGTGGTTTAGCCAGTTTGCTTTCATAGTTTTTTAGAAGTGTAACAACTCAGTTCGAATTTATATTGGAGTTCAGGGTAAACAGAGTTGGATTATTTATATTTCTCTTCCCTGAAACCACGCAGTTTCCTTTATTTGCTGATTAAGGTATGTGGTTACTAAGCCTATGAGAAGCCTCTCTGTGAAGTGTATTTTAATATTTAGATCATATAGCGATTGGAATACATTAATGCCCAGTGGGTAAACGTGTCATTTGAAAGCAGCTGCTGAGCCTTCTCCCTGCTGCTCCAGTTAACACATACAGCACACTCTTGTCAGCAAGAGGGCTGTGTATATGGATGAAACCACTTTGTTGCATGTTAGTATGATATACAGAGAACACAAAGAGTTCATCCGTCTGTCCATTGTAAAATAAATGGCTTTCCAAGAACTTTCCTGGGGTGCTTTGAGATGAGGAGTGCTGGGACTAGGAAGTGAGATTATTCGGTAGGAAAAAGTCAGATGAAGCTGTGGCTTTGGTTCAGTCCATTGACTAACGTGTTTCCCCGCCCCTCTCGCCCCAGATGATGGAGACGTTGGATAGTGAAATTCTAGTTGTGGGACTCCTCTTGCCTTAGCTGAATCTCTTGAACTTTGTTCTGTTTTCTTTTGAAGCTTGTGAAATCTAAAGCTTTGCTGTTGATTTTTTCTCTTAGTCTCTCATTATTATTTCACTCTTTTTACGTGCACGTTTGACAGTTTATTAAGCTAAGTGAGAAACCTTGTCAAGGCACACGCATGTTGTTGTTGATTTTTCCCCTCCCATGGCTAACATCTCTGTGCTGAAGGTAGCACAGAGGCAGCTAGAAGGGTAGCAGTGCGTCCCTGTCCCAGGTTTGGAGCTGGTCGTTCATGCTCCCCCAGCTTCCCCAGCAGCTGCGCTGTTGCTCTGCTCTGGTGTTAGCTGAGCCGGGCTGTGCAGGGAGTGAGAGATGGACCGCTTCCTGGGTTTTGTCAAGCAGATAAGAAGATCTAGGAGAAGAAAGGGGAAAAAGTACCGACCAGAAGAGGATTACCACGAGGGCTATGAGGATGTCTATTATTACGCTACAGAGCATTTTCAAAGTAAGAGCTTCTCTCCACCCTCCTGTTCCTTCTCGCATGCTGGGGCTAACAATAAACCTTATGTGGAGCGTTTATCTGAAATGCAAAAGGTTTCCCAGATGGTATTCTCTGTGAGCAGTCTGTAAATACTGAAGTGCCACATTTCACTTGATTTGTTGTGCGAATAGCCATCAGATAGCCATCAGAATAGCCATCTAGACAGCATTACAAGCTGATACACATGATTAATATTTTAGGTGCAATTAATTGATTATACTGTCATTTAATAAGCCAGTCAGAAAAGTACTGTCTCTTGCAAGTCCATGTAGTAGATGATTAGAATACGTGGTGTTGTAGTTGTTTTTAAATAATCGTTTGTTTCTTTTGGAAAAGGGAAGGCTAGCTTATTTGGAAGAAATACTTGTTCATGTTCAAGTAGATGCTGATGATTAATGTTCATGATACAGACTTCTAGACAGTTATCTGTGATTAATCTGAGGTGTTATTTGTTCAAGGAAGTTCAAATGCTTTTCTCTGATGCATGTTCATAATTTTGTTATTGAATTAAGGAACTCTTATTTGCTGTCAGCTGGAAGCATCGATGCTTGTTAAATAATATATACATATTGAGACGTTTGTAAATTTGCTTATAAATAGCAAAGAGCTAGAATTTTTCTTGTATCTGTCAGTGCTTTATGTTCCTGGTGAGGTTTAGACTTGTCCCAATGGATTTAAAACGCCCAGAAATGCCTAAGGGTGCAACAAGAAAGCAGCTATATACAGAGATCACTGAGTTTATGATGTGCCCTAAGTAGGGGAACTGAGAGTTACATATCTCCATTTAAAAAAACAATAACTATGTTTTATTTTCTTGAATAAGGATCCTTGTAAACTTGTATTTCAGTTCTAATTTTTGTTGGCCATTTGATGTCTAACTGTGAATGTGTTGCATTTACAACTTCTGTGGTTGACTAATAAATAATTTAGGTTCCAATTTCTGTGGTATTGAAATCCAGGAGAATTAGTTCTAGATGTCAGAAATTCTGTTGTGATTGATGAAAGCTGAGGGTTGAAAATTCATGTAGTGGCAATAAAACAATAATGCAGAATTGTAATTACTTGACATTACTGGAATAATATCCTTTTACTGAGTAATCTCTGAGTTTTAGAGATATTTTCCTTTTATAATGCTTTGACATGAATAACCTGTTCTAAGATAGCCTATGTTTCCTAAATTTAGTTTCCATAACATATTCAAGAATTTAAGATTTGTCTCACCTCAAAAAATACTGTCAGCCTGTGTACATAATTCTGAAAACTTGGAGATTAAAAAAAAAAGCATAGAAACTTTTAATTAGATTGATGTTCACAGTACAAATTTCTTGCATTTGACATATGAGTCAAATTCACACTTTCTCAGGTTTGTATTGATATATCTTTATACAAATAAAATCAAATGGTATCTCTCAAAGGCCTGTATCATTCTAGTTTTGGTAGGATTAAAAACAACAGGAACACTTCGTAAATTTGCAAAATGTGCCTACAAGGAGAAATATTTATGGAGGTATTGAAGAAATTTCCCCAAACTAGAGTGAGGAGGAGGATATACCTAAGGTAGTGGTTTTTGTATACCAAGTGCAGAAACTCAAAGAGATCATGTTTTAACTTACCTGATTTGTCAAGGTCATGCTGAGGATAAGGTGTTAAACTTCAAAAGCCATTTGTTTTCTCCCTGTGCTTTATCAGAAAGCACCCATTATGTAATATGTAACTTTGTGGCATTAGAGGCATACTGCAACTTCAAACTGCTGCATAATGAACAGAATGTATCGCAGTGGACTCAGGCTCTTGACGTTTGGTATTTCATCAAGCGTCTAATGGTCGGGGCTTTTAAAGGAGATGTGTCATGTAACAGTACATCTTTTGACTTAAGTTTTAGGACTTTTCTGAATTGGGCAGGGGAGGCATCACATATTGTACAGCTGCAGAATGTATTAATGAGTGAGACTGCTCTTTAAAACTAATCCTCTCAAATGTGTGATTTGGTCGAATTCACTTACATCTACTGCATCTCTATTTTAATTAGTCTTTGCCATAATTTGCAAGTTTAGAGAAAGTCACTCTCTTTATGCCTGTGTGTTTCCCTAGATGGCTTAGAAAAACTATTTACTTAAAGCTCAAAAGTTGGTAGAATTTACATCTTAGTTACATCTTATTTAATGGTGCTAAAGATCTAATAAACCAGAAGAAGTCTTTCTTACTCTCCCTCTAGTGTTTGTTTTGCTCTTGAAAGAAACTTAACTGTTGGTCTTGTCAATTTACTAATGGTTCAGATTACCGCAGGGACTTGAACCCCTTGCCATGGAGTCTGTTCCGACTTATAGTGACCGTGTAGGACAGAGTAGAACTGCCCCATAGGATTTCCAAGGCTGTAAATCTTTACTGAAGCAGACTGCCACGTCTTTTTGCTGTGGAGTGGCTGGTGGGTTCGAACTGCCAACCTTTCAGTTAGCAGCCGAGTGCTTAACCACTGCGTCACCAGGGCTCTTTGTCCGTAGGGTCAGATGCTATGAAAGAGATGTTACTCTTAAGAATGGATGGCTTTTCTGTAACTTCATCAAAACTGAGTTTTGATAATCATAATTGATGATAATGATAGACTGTTTTAAATCATCCTTGACTTTATATTGACTTAATGTATGTCAGTGTGCATGGGAATGACTATGTTTGATTTCTCAAAAACTGTTTTTCATCTCTCATCTATCCTTTTATAAATAGAGTTAAACTTTAAATAAATTAGACAAGTACCTTGGAAAAATCACCAAACTTTGCTGGGCCTTAGTTTCCTAAAATGTAACACAAAGTGACTTTATTTGTAAAGAATTTTCCAGGTCTAGAGCTAGAGATTTTAAACTTAAGTCAACTTCTAAAACAATTTAGATAAAGGTATTGACTGAAGGATTTTATCTGGGATTTAAATCAAAAAATTCACCAGAATGTCCTGAGGGAATTGTTTTTGCTGGCAGAAATTGTCAGTAGGGAGTGTCACGGATTGAATTGTGTCCCCCCAAAATATCTGTCAACTTGGCTAGGTCATGATTCCTACTATTGTATGATTGTCTACCATTTTGTCATCCTGATGTGATTTCCCTATGTGTTGTAAATCCTATCACTATGATGTAATGAGATGGATTAGTGGCAGTTATATTGATGAGATCTACGAGATTAGGTAGTGTTTTAAGCTGATCTCGTTTGAGATACAAAAGAAAGAAGTGAGCAGAGACACATGGGAACCTCATACCACCAAGAACACAGTGCTGGGAGCACAGCATGTCCTTTGGACCTAAGGTTCCTGCACAGAGAAGCTCCCAGACCAAGGGAAGATTGATGATATATATGGACCTTCCTCCAGAGCTGACAGAGAAAGCCTTCCCCTTGAGCTGACGCCCTGAATTTGGACTTGTAGCCTATTAGCCTGTGAGAGAATAAATTTCCCTTTGTTAAAGCCATCCACTTGTGGTATTTCTGTTAGAGCAGTACTACATGACTAAGGCAAGGAGATTCTTATTTAATATTATAAACCTATCATTGAATATTAAAGGGTTTGGAGAATTTTGATATACCTCTGAAATTCTGAACATGTTGAAAAATCCTAGATCTCATCTTTTATTTAATCTTATCCACCAAGAAACACCACTTATGCTTTAAAATTCTCACAAAGATGATTCATTTGGTGTTTTTCCTTAAGAAAAGCTTGTGTTCATTACAAAACTGATGCATAAGCTTGAGCGTAACAAAAAGCTAGAAAAGAGACCTCAAATTCCATTTTATTAAGTTTGATTTTTTGTTCATTTTTACTAAATACAGTATTATACCAATGCCTTTTAAGGGCTCTGCAGATTATATTTTAATCAATCTGTCATACAGAAAGTAAGCCCTCTGTCCCTTTGTATATATATTTTTTATTTAACCACACTGTATAATATTCAAGTTATAAAACATACTAGGAATGCATAGTTTACAAGCATTCCCTTAGCACTGTTATTATCCATGATAGAAATCCTGACTAGTCAAGGTGCATTGCAGGGAAGGTTATTGAATTACTTGGAAAGGAGGGATTTGTTTATCTCTGATGAATGGAGATATGTGAGCCACTTTCACTTATGACCCTGGCACCTTTGCACATGTGTAATGGTGTTGAATTAGGCATGGGGTTCCTCCATGGTAACTACTTTTCTCAGCTTGCATCGTGACTCACCAGGCAGGAGAAATCTGTGTGTGGGAGCTGCTCAGGGCAGTCATTAGTGACCATTTACCCTTCCTACTGAGGTCATTGAGGGGCACTAAGGAAAGGAAGAGGGGCATGAATATGGTTTAGACCTCTTGACAAAAGGTCATTTGTATTTATAAATTATTTTATTAGAGAGTTTTTTTTTGTTGTTGTTATAATGTTGAGCAATACTTGTGGGGTATTGTGCATGGGTGTGTGTGTGTGTGTGTGTGCACATGTGTGTGTGTGTGTATAAAAACATCACTAAGTTACTTCATTAAACAATATATGCATTTAAAATCCCTAGTTAGGCAAATCACCCTTGAAAGTACCTTAAATGTTCAAACTACATTTTAAGGGGTTGCTTCACATTCTGTCATTCGTTTCATTTTTATTTTTTTAATTTCATTAAAAAACACCATAATTCTTTTTAGAGGGAAAAATGTTTTTGGTGCTGGGTGTTCACAGGGTGAGAATTTTTAAGTATCGATGTGGGTAATAGGTGTAAGTAATTTTTTCTGCTCCTTTCTTTTAACTAGGTTTGTCTTTGTGTGTTCACGAAGCCACACCTCTTTGCTTCAGGGAACTGACATGTAGTTAGGATTGTCTGTCTTCATAAAGTGTGCCAAAAAGATGGATTGGGACCTTGATTTATACTTTGGAAAGATGGCTGACCGTTGCTATACAGTGTACAAAAGCTGAACTCACAATCAAAGGGACTGTTATTTTCCTCAGCCTATAGGGAAGGAGGGAAAGTGGGGGAGAGGGGGAGAAAGGAGAGAGGGAAGCACATTTCATAGGCTCTCCTTACCTCGCCAGTGCTTACAAGCACACATGATATTTATTTCTATGTTAAAAACAGTGGTCATTGAACTGACAGATAAATGTCTCGGTTGTGAGATCCTGGCTGATTCAAACCTTAGCTGTACTTACTTTGACTCAAGAAATCCCAGAAAAATTAGAAGAAACATTGATTGTACAGAAATAGGGTAGACTTGCTTCCTTTTTGACTACACTGCATCTTTTTCTTTCCCAGTAATTGCTTTCCATCTGTAGTATATTTGTTTTGTTGAAAATCAGTTGGGTAACATGTTCCATTTGTCCAGGGTATTTTGTGTCACCAACTTTATCTCAAGCTGTATTTTTATTTATTTTGCCACATGGAATAAATTTAAAGGAGTATTAGAGTTGAAACGGACCTTAGAATTCACTTTGTCCAACCTGCATATTTTTAAATGAATAAGCTAAGATACAAGCAAGTTAAGTGACTTATCCAGCCCCCACTGATCATTTCAGAACTGAGACTAGAAGCAGACCTCCTGATAGGGTCTGGTCTCCATCCTGTATTCCACACTCATCACTTAGCTTTCTGATGACTCCTCCTGTGGTATTTAAAGTCCGGGGTGTGTGTATTGGGGGGAAATGTGCATCTACGTATGAATCAGAATTATTAATTTCCCTTGTAGCTAGCGTTATTCTTTTAAACAGTGGGTCATTTTAAACTCTTGAACAAAAACTGACTCCTAATATGATTTATGCAAGTCAGATTAACATGTTGTATCTTATTTATATACCCGTTGCTATAAAGTTGATTCTGACTCATAGCGACCCTATAGGACACAGTAGAACTGCCCCATAGGGTTTCCAAAGAATGAATGGTGGATTCGAACTGCCTACCTTTTGGTTAGTAGCCGTAGCTCCTAACCACTGTGCCACCGGGGCTCCATCTTATTTATAGGTGTTGTTAATAACAGTGATTGTCAGTGACTCAAAAGACCAGCACTCTCTGCATCACCTCCCATTTGCTGTGTGGTCTGCAAATACAGCTGCCTTTGTGAATGAATATCCCTTCAGGGGACTTAAAATAGGATAATTCTATCAGAGAATATTAAAATTAGGAGGAACCTTGGAATTCAGTTAGTGAAGCCTGCTATCCAGTGTAGGAAGTCCTTCCTCAGCATCTCTGATGTAAGGACACCCAGCTTTTGCTTAAATCCTTTCAGTGTGAACACATTCACTTTCAGACAAGGCAAGTCACTGAATAAACCTATGCCTCTTTTAAGCAAAATTCTAAATTATGTATTAAGTTGCTTGCATATTCCAACCAAATATATGCTGAAAATCTGTATCTCAACCCTACAAGTATAAATTCTATTGAATTTAAAGTGCCATAAGATTTCATGCCTCCTCTCTATTCACATTATCCTTACAGTGATGTAACATATGGCATGTGGAGGTGAGTAATTCCTTCAATGCTATTTTTGTTTTAACTGTACAAACCCAGAAGAGCTGTCTGTTGGGCCCACATCCATGTGGTAATTTTGATTTCTATTTCTTTTTTCCTGTTTTGTTTATTTCTAAAAAGTCACCAGACCTTCCATGTATTTAATTAAAAATAGATTCCAGTGGTTTGTGTTTGCATGATGTAGTGGACATCTATTTGTCTGCCCTGCATTTCTCTCTCTTTTTTTCCTGGGGAGAGCAACCAGATATTTAAAATACCCATTTCCATTCCAATTCTGCCATCATTGATTGATCAAAGCAGACATAATTATAGTATACTATTCCCTTGGCTATGGGGATTGGTCTGGGAATGGCGATATAAACCAGGCTAGATAAATTAGAATACCTCTTCAGGAGATGACAAATTCAAACCAATGCCCTCCACCACCTGGGGAAAACCAGTCTGGAGTGGGACAGAATCAAACCAGTATGCAAAAGAAGCGGAGATGAAAGATTAAGAGATCCCTCACAGTGTTGCCATCTCTATTTTTCCAGTGCTTGAGTTCTCTCGAGCTGCCCAAGTTAAAATTCACATAGCTATAAAGGACCAGAGTCAGTATAGAAACTCGAATCTGCTAGTTTCTAGTTTGATAGACTCAGAAATGTTTTGATTTAGAAAACATGAATCTTTGGCTAATTTTGTTTGATAGAAAAAAGTGCCAGAGATGGAAATTAGATTCCTTCAATTAAAGTTCCTGCCCTTCAGAATTATGATTCTCTTAATGGGACTAAGGAACTATGTGACTTTGAATGAATCACTTGGATCCCCATTTGTTTTTTATTCATAAAATTAGGGCACTGCATTAGGTGTTTGATAAGGTCCTTCCATCCCAGTACAGAGTGCCAAAGACCTAGAAGGTCTGGTCAATAGAGCTGTGTCTCTGAGGACAGAACACACCCAGAGCAGCTGGCAGAAGGGAATGGCCAATGAGGAAATTTGAGCAGAGAAGTAATTTCACTGAGCAGTATATCCACTATGCAATTAACGTTCTGTGCCTCAACTTTGTATTCAGAGAGTTAAATCTCATTTTAAAGAGGGCCACACAACTTCTCACCACATCTCACCAGAATTCTGCCACCAGTATCTTATACCTGCATAAAAGAAGGTTTGGAGGGATCCAAGATAATTATTCCTTATCAGTGTGTATCCTGAAACTAGATGCTTTAGAGTACCAAAGGACACATGCAAGGGTGTGTATATACACACATGTGTATACTGCTCATATATAACATACAGAGATATTTGTGAGATCAAAAACAACACCCTTTCTTTCCTCTAAGGCAATATCTGTTTTGACAGAGGCAGTTGTATCATGCTGGTTAAGGGTGTGGCACCTGGATAATACTTCCTAAGTTTGAATCCTGGCTCCCTGCTTTGATAAGTAGGTGACCTTGGCAAATAATCCTGTCCATACTTCAGTTTCTTCATCTGTGAAATGGGGTAAGTAACTACCCACCTTACAGGGTTATTGTGAATTAAATGATGTAATACAGCACTTAGTACCTGACACATAGTGTATAGACTGCATGAGGTTTCTTTATAGTATGATGGAAATGTTCTAAAAGTTAGACTATGGTGATGGTTGCACAACTCTGTAAATTTGTTAAAAATTATTAAATTGTTAAAAGGAAAAAATGATAAGGAGATAGGCACTCAAATGAATATGTGTAAGGTATTTTTTAGTAGCCCCCAAATGGGCAACCAGAGTTTTTTTCTCCACTATGGAAAGTTCTAGCATTAGATCAGTCAACAAGTATTTATTATGAACCAAGTCAGGAAATAAAAGTGAAATAAAATATGGAATGCAGAATCATTCACCATGATGCCAAAGAGAAACTGATACTTTAAAATGTATAGTAGAATTGATTATATGCTTTTTTTTAATTTGATGCATTAGAATTCTACCCCAGTATCTCTTTAATAATTATGTAAGCTTAGAGCTGAAAGCTTTTCTGAAACTTTGAACGGTAGAGCTAAGTTACTTGAATCTGTCGATTTAAACTAAATGTCAGCAAATAGGTCTATAGATGTATAGAAATTGAGTTGAATTTCAGTTAATTTACCAAACCTTTGAAGATCTCTGTTCCAGAAGCTAAACTGACCCCAGAACATTATGAGATTATGTCTAAATAAGTTATTCAGAACTAGTAATATTTTAAATAATAAGATACATTAAAAACAACAACAACAACAAAAATGATTCCAACTCATAGCGACCCTGTAGGATAGAGTAGAACTGCCCCATAGGGTTTCCAAGGCTGTAAATCTTTACGGAAGCAGATTGCCACATCTTTTTCCCGAGGAGCAGCTGGTGGGTTCAGA
The DNA here is from genome assembly GCF_000243295.1 of Trichechus manatus latirostris. Lineage (NCBI taxonomy): Eukaryota > Metazoa > Chordata > Mammalia > Sirenia > Trichechidae > Trichechus > Trichechus manatus. The sequence continues at coordinate 5,858,417 of NW_004444022.1, forward strand.
CCTTTTGGTTAGCAGCTGCACACTTTAACCTCTGTGCCACCAGGGCTCCCTCACCACATTACAGAAACTCTTAATGACGTGTGCGTTTTATAGGAAGGATTATATGTCAAAGAAATTGTTTTCAGAAAGTGAACAAAATTGTATATTATCTCTCTGGTTATAGTTACAGCATCATCATCCTCTGAGATTTATGGAGAATTGGACACTTTTCAAACTAGCAATAGATAACCAATGGGGACGATGGTAGTACAGTGGTAGAATTATCATCTTCCATGCAGAAGACCTGGGTTCAATTCTTGGCCAATACACCTTATAAGCAGCCACCACCCATCTGTCAGTGGAGGCTTGCATGTTGCTAGGATGCCGAACAGGTTCCAGCAGAGCTTCCAGACTAAAACAGACTGGGAAGAAAAGCCTGGAAATCTATATCTGAAAATCAGCCAATAAACATCCTATGGATCACAACAATTCGATCCGCAACCAATCATGGGGATGGTGCAGAACCAGGCAGTGCCATGAGTCAAAGGCTGACTCCAAGGAAGCTAACAGCAGCAACATAGATGACCAGGGGATTTTATATTTCTTCTTGGAATATTAAGGTGTTGTTTGATAAATATGATTCAGAGGAATAAGCTTTCATATTTAGAAATAAATTTGACACATTGAACACTAATGTTCAAAGACCAGACGAGTTGTGGGGTGACATCAAGGACATCATACATGAAGAAAGCAAAAGGTTGTTAAGAAGATGAGAAAGAAGGAAAAGACAAAAATTCATGTCAAAAGAGACTCTGAAACTTGCTCTTGAACAGAGAGTAGCTAAAGCGAAAGAAAGAAATGATGAAGTAAAAGAGCTGAAGAGAATATTTCTTTTTTTTTTTATTGTTGTGCTTCAAGTGAAAGTTCACAATTCAAGTTAGTCTCATACAAAAATTTATACATACGCCATTATGTGACTCTAGTTGCTCTCCCTATACTGTTACAGCAGACTTCTCCTTTCCACCCCAGATTTCCCATGTCGATTCAACCAGCTCCTGACCGTCTCTGCTTTCTCATCTTGCCTCTGGACAGGAGCTGCCCATTTAGTCTCGTGTATCCACCTGAGCCAAGAAGCACACTCTTCACGAGTATCATCCCATGTCGCATAGTCCAGTCCAATCCTTGTCTGAAGAGTTGGTCTCAGGAATGGTTTTAGTTTTGGGCTAACGGAGTCTGGGGGCCATGTCTTCTGGGGTCCCTCCAGTCTCAATCAAACCATCAAGTCTGGTCTTTTTACTAGAATTTGAGTTCTGCATCCCACTATTCTCCTGCTCCATCAGGTACTAGTCTGTTGTGTTCCCTGTCAGGATGGTCATTGGTGGTAGCCGGGCAGCATCTAGTTCTTCTGGTCTCAGGCTGATGAAGTCTACGATTTATGTGGCCCTTTCTGTCTCTTGGGCTAATACTTTCCTTGTGTCTTTGGTGTTCTTCATTCTCCTTTGCTCCAGGTGGGTTGGGACCAATTGATGCATCTTAGATGGCCACTCGCTAGCTTTTAAGACCCAGATGCCACTCACTGAAGAGAATATTTCAAAGCGCAGCTTGAGAAGACGAAGTAAACTATTTTAATGACATGTGCAAAGACCTGAAGTTAGAAAACCAAAAGGGAGGAACACACTCGGCATTTCTCAAGCTGAAAGAACTGAAGGAGAAAAATCAAACCTCGAATTGTAATGTTAAAGAATTCAATGGGTGAAAAACGCAGGAGGCGTCAAAAGAAGATGGAGGGAATACTCAGAATCACTGTACCAAAAAATTGGTTGACGTTCACCCATTTCAGGAGGTAGCATATGATCAAGAACTGATGGTATTGACGGTAGAAGTCCAAGCTGCATTGAAGGCATTGGCAAAAAATAAGACTCCAGGAACTGACGGAATACCAATGAGATGTTTCGAGCAAGAGGTGCTCACTTGTCTATGCCAAGAAATTTGGAAGACAGCTCCCTGGCCGACTGACTGGAAGAGATCCATATTTGTGCCCATTCCAAAGAAAGATGATCCAACAGAATGTAGAAATTATCAAACAATATCATTAATATCATAATGCAAGTAAAATGTTGCTGACGATAATTCAAAAACAGCAGCAGTACACCGACAGGGAACTGCCAGAAATTCAAGCCAGATTCAGAAGAGAACGTGGAACGAGGGATATCATTGCTGATGTCAGATGGATCTTGGCCCTGAAAGCAGAGAATACCAGAAAGATGTTTACTTGTGTTTTATTGACTCCTTAAAGTCATTCAACTGTGTGGATCATAACAAATTATGAATAACATTGTGAAGAATGGGAATTCCAGAAAACTTAATTGTGCTCATGAGGAACCTGTACATAGACCACGAGGTAGTCGTTCCAGCAGAACGAGGGGATACTGAGTAGTTTAAAATCATGAAAGGTGCAGATCAGGGTTGTGTCCTTTCACTATACTTAATCAGTCTGTATGCTGAGCAAATAATCTGAGAAGGTGGACTAAATGAAGAAGAATGTGGCATCAGGATTGGAGGAGGACTTATTAACAACCTGTGATATGCAGATGACACAACCTTGCTTGCTGAAAGTGAAGAGGACTTGAAGCACTTACTGATGAAGATCAAAGGCTCCAGCCTTCAGTATGGGATTACACCTCTACATAAAGAAAACAAAAATCCTCACAACTAGACCAATAAACAACATTATTATAAATGGAGAAAAGATTGAAGTTGTCAAGGATTTCATTTTACTTAGATCCACCATCAAAATCCATCAAAGCAGCAGTCAAGAAATCAAACGATGTATTGCATTGGGCAAATCTGCTGCAAAAGACTTCTTTAAAGTGTTAGAAAGCAAAGATGTCACTTTGAGGACTAAGGTGTACCTGAACCAAACCATGGTATTTTCAGTCACCTCATATTTATGCAAAAGCTGGACAATAAATAAGGAAGACCTAAGAAGAATTGAAACCTTTGAATTAAGGGGCTGATGAAGAATAGTGAATATACCATGGACTGCCAGAAGAATGAACAAATCTGTCTTGCAAGAAATACAGCCAGAATGCTCCTTAGAAGCGAGAATAGTGAGACTTCGTCTTGTTTGTTTTGGACATGTTATCAGGAGGGACCAGTTCCTGGAGAAGGACACTGTGCTTGGTAAGTAGAGGGTCCGCAAAAAAGAGGAAGACTGTCAATGAGATAGATTGACACAGTGGCTGCAATGATGGACTCAAACATAGCAACAATTGTGAGGATGGTACAGGACTAGGCAGGGTTTCATTCTGTTGAACATAGGGTCACTATGAGTTGAAACCAACTTGATGGCACCTAACAACAACAACATTTAGAAATACAATTAACGTTAGTTAAAAAAAAAAAAATCTATCAGTTGTCTGAAGATCATTTGAATTGCTTTTCAAGAGACCTGCCTAATCAATAAACTTAAAAAAAAATTATGGTTCATTTTGGTACAGTGGTGAGCATTTTGTGGAAACAGGTGCTTCTGATTATTGTTGAGCCAGTCTTATGTTTTCATGTTGGGCTTCTGCTGGCAGTGGTACGTGACTATGCATTTGCAGGTGTGGAAAATAACATATGAATTGGGAAGCCTCATTTTTAAGATAGAACTAGGCACGTGTCTAATGTAACCAATATAGTATGTGAAGCCAACAGTGGCATCCTTGCTGATTCTAAAAATTGGATGTAGGTTAGCAAACAGCTGAAGTGGAGAATTTTACAAACCATTACAGTTGTGGTTAAAACTTGTTTTTGTAAACTGTGATGTGCATGTGAAAAAATTAATTTCTGCAGGTATTTTGAAGACATAAATATGAACTTAAACTTCGAAAATTTATTGGTTAGTGCATTTCACCCTGCCTAGAATTGTGATCACTTTTAACGGAGCAGCTGTCAAAATTTAGAATGAGAAGTATAGGTGCTCAACAGTCGGTTATAAATTTCCACTTTTTGGATTTACAATGGCCTTTCATTATTGAAGTAGAGTTGGGAATTCCCAGCACCTGAGAACCATTGTTTATGGCTGGTTTTATCTACCAATTCCAAGTTTTCATGATTTACATGGACAAGTGCCTTTTTCAGTCTTAAAAATCCCAATGCTTTTGTGTAATGGTGTTTTCAGGATTATTTGGAAGATGATCAGGCATGGAAAGGGGTCAGAGAGTTAAGACAAAGCTTTGAGATCTTCCGGTCCAGCCCTCTGATTTTACATACGATTATTATTCCTAACAACATAGTAATTTGCTCAGTAATTATTTTTTCAAGGCCTAAAGGGAAAAAATGTCCAGCCCAGGATTACATAGTTAGCTAAGAATAGAACTGAACTTGGTGTATTTTTAATCCTTTCCCCAAACCCTTCCCACTGCATCAAAGTCTGCCTCCCCTGTGTAGTCCCCTCCTCCCCCATCACCCTCTCAATAGTTAGATGTGGGGTTCTTGTGTTTACAAATGACACCCCAGTTACTCCATTAATTTGTGACTATCTCTATGAATGTCTCTTTTTCATCCTTATAACCCAGCACCTAGGACAGTGGCTGCCTGGCATAATCTGGGCCCTCAATAGATGTTTCTTGCTTAAAAAGCTGTGGAGTCCAATTCCCATGAGCCACCCGCAAAAAGAACATCTTTATATAGTTACATATCTGAAGCGATTAGGAAGTTTAGAACACAATATTCTTTGGCTGTAAGAATTTTAGTTTGCCCTTCACCTTCTACTACTCTCTGTAGCATAAGAGAACACAGCTCTTTTGTTGTTGTTGTTCTTGTTGTAAAAATAGATATAACATTTGCCAATTCAGTGTTTTTCATGTGTATAATTTAGTGACACCAATTACATTACTGTTATCGTGTTGTGCAACCATCACTAATGTCCATTGCCAAATTTTCTGTCACCATAAGTAGAAATTCAGTGCTTTCGAAACAATAATTTCCCCTTTCTCCCTCTCTCCCACCTCTGGTAACTACTAATAAATGTTGGTCTCTATACATTTGCTTCTTCTAGATATTTTATAAGAAGTCCTGGTGGTGCAACTGTTAAGCACTCAGTTGCTAACTGAAAGGTTGGTAGTTGGAACACACCCAGTGGCTCCGTGGGAGATAGACCTGGAAATCTACTCCTATAACGATTATAGCCCGGAGAATCCTATGGAACAGTTCTGCTCTGTCACATAGGGTCACTATGAGTCGAAAATTGACTTGACGGCACCACCACCACCACTAAGAGAGATTTCATATAAGTGAGATCATATAGTATTTGTCCTTTTGTGATTCATTTTCTTCATTCAGCATAATGTTTGCAAGGTTCTTCCATGCTGTAGCATGTGTTAGGAATTCATTTTTCCTTATGGCTTTATGGCTGAGCTATATAACACTCCATTCCATATATATATATATATGTATATATATGTGTATATATATATATACTACATTTTACTTATCCATTCATCTCCTGATGGACACTTAGGTTGTTCCCACCTTTTGGCTATTATGGGTAGCCAGTGAACATTGGTGCACATGTGACTGTTTGCGTCACTGCTTTCAGGTCTCTTGAGCATATACCTAGGAGTAGAATTGCTGGGTTATATGGTAGGAGAACACAATTCTTACAATAAATTTTTAGAGAATCCAAATGCAAAGAAAATAGAAGGAATAAAGGAAACATTTATATTTTATAACAGTTTATAGATCTGCTTCTCTTATTCAACACACACTTACTGAGCACCTGCTATGTAGAAGGCCCTGGGCTAGGGTCCTCCATGTTCCAGCTTTGTGGCACTGGACAAGTTACCAAGTTCTTGACGCTTGGTCTCCTGAGATGAGTGAATGCTGGGCCCTCTGCTAAGCACTTTGCTTGCATTACCTCATTCAGTTCTTACAATAACTGTGTGGCACAGGTATCATTATCCTTATTTTCCAGATAAAACTGGGGCCAAAAGAGCTTAATTGAACATCCCAATTATCTGATCTGCTAGATCTCATTAGCAAATATTCATAAAGCACTTATTGTATGCCAAGAGTTATGACAAGTGCTTCACCTCTCCCAGCTGCAATGCTGTGTGCACTCCCCCCTACATTCAAGGATGCCTTAATGACCAGAACTTGAACCCCGTGACAAGTTGACAAACTCCTGAGTCATCTTAGATGTAATTCCATGACTCTGAAGGTAGAAAAAGCAGCAAAGGCAACTGCTTTTATGACTGAACATTTTTGTGATGAGAAAAGTTTTCTTCTCAGTTCTGTTCATTCAGTTATTTTGAACCCAGTTGTGCTTTGAGCAGGACCGTTGGCTTTACATTCTAGTGTAACTTTTTGTTTTATTTTCACTGAATCTGAAATCAAGAACTGATGTATATAATTCATAGAATATTCGGACTGGAAGAAAATTTACTGTCGTGAAGGTGAGCAAACAGATCCAGTTTAGAGTCGGGACCTTGACCAAGCCTTGTTCAAAATCCCTCAGCAACATAGAGCTGAGAGAACAGGAGGACTGTGACACTATGTGTGTCACATTGGGCCATCTGAATATCTGATTATGTATATGTGCTGTGTCTGTAATACCTAAAATTCAAACTATTAAAAGGTAAAACAGTACAAAACCAATGCATCTCTGTGAACAAATATGGATATAAATCTGTCATAAAAACAGAGTTCTCTTATAGTTCTACATAAATCCTAGAATTCATGAGAATTGGAAAATAATATGGGACCTAATTTTATTTATTTATATTCTGCATTACTGAGTCACACTTGAATTGTATCTCCCCCCCACCCCGATAAAATAAATACCTACATATCAAATTTTCTGATAGGACATATTTTTCAAGAGGAGTGAAATTATTTACTGCAAAGCATAAATGTTTTAAGAATGGATATTATTCTGACTCTTGACCAGTGGTTAAGGAACGCTTAGTGTCAAGTTATATCATTTATATTATCCAGTTTGTTTGGCTTTGTTCAAGTGTTTTACTTGGAGTTTCATAATTGTCTCAGACAAGTAGCTCTTTATCCTTTTTATCTGGAAGGATTTTATTTTTTGCTTTTTTATTTTTCCTATTTAAAGTTGTAAGATTCTCAAATAATCAGTATTTGGAATATTTATTAATAGTCATTTCTTAGTTTGAAATGTAATTGCAAGCCTGAGAAATGACCTGGTATTACTTAGAATTATTTAATGTTAAGAGCAAAGTGCCAGTTTTAATTACGTCTTGTAGAGAAAAGTGATAGTGAGCGTTACCATTTTTTAAAATGTAGAATCAGTTTTTTTGCTTTGTTAAGACACTTGATAACTTTTAATTTTTTTAGGTTCTCTATTTTTTAAATCCTTTTTCTCCTATGAAATCCCATTTTTCCACCTCTCCTTCACCATCACTCCCTCTAAACCTGAAAGTTAAACTCATTAGGCCCTTCAGTCCCTGCCTATTCTGTCTGCCTGTCAGAATGTCTTTGCCTTCTTCTTTCATTAGACATCCAGTTCCTTGCTGAACTAGGCCCCATAAGTGTTTGCATCCCCTGGACTTCAGCCTCATGAGCTATCAGTGCTTGACCTTAGCTCCACCAATTTGTCTGTGGTCTTCACTCCTGATCTCAGGCTGCTGACGTTACTGGAAGAAAAAGAATGTAGAACCATGGTGGCTGGCTACATTACAAATTTATGAGTTCTAGCCTCAGTTGGGCTTTTAGCACTAGTCATTAGTCTTTGGTCTTTATCTCCAGTCACTCTCTCTCCCTTTCCCTGAGCATTTATTCCCAAATTTTACCTCTCTTCTGAAGTTCCAACCTGCTCCTCCCCTTCCTAACTACACTCTCAACTGAGGACATGGACTACTACTTCTAAGTTCTTCTGACTCTTCTTTCCCCACCTCACCCCCCAACCTCCCAAGTTTCTTTTACAAGAAAATTCTATATGTATAGCTTGTACTTCCCCATCCCTAAAGCACAAAGAAGGTGCTCAGTTAATATTAGATTGATTTAACCATGCCTCATGGCTCTCTGGGTTCGATGCCCGCTGTGCCACTGAAAATGATCCAGCAAAGATCACCAGTGACCGCCTGATTCTAAATTTAGTGGCCTTTAAAAATTTCTTAATTTTGTTGACTTTTCTGTGGCATTTTACAAGTAGTCATCATTTTGGTCTTTAAGTCATTCCTCCTTTGGCTCCTATGACCCGTCTTCTTCTTGCTTCTTCTCCCCTTCTCTGATCACCTTCTCCTTCTCCCCTCCCTTTAACTCATGAGTTCCCTGGAGTTCAGTCCTTGCCCCTTTTGCATTCTTACTCTGTAAATCCTTCCTGGACAATCTCTCACACCCTCTTCTTTGTAGTTTAGATATCACAAATGAGCTCAGGTCCCTACTTCCAACTGTCATCTAAATGCTCTGTCATGCCATATCTCAGCACTTCCTACACTGAACTCAGTTGTTTTATATCCTTCCCTAAACATGTTGGCTCTACCTTCTTTCTCTCTCTCTTTTTTTTCTTTTTTTTTTGTTAAAGGCATTGTCCTCCAAATACGTCCAAACTCGAAACTTCAAAATCATTCCTCACTCTCTACATTCTAAATTTTTCAATTACATTTTATCTACTTCATCTACTTTATGCTTCCTCTTTATATTCCATCTGCACCTAGCCTAGTCCGTAGTTAGAGGTTAATAAATGTTTAATTTTATTTTATTTCACACCAAACTGTAGACAACTAGAATAGTGGATTCCAAGGGACATATCTATCTTCAACTTTGATGTATATATTAATATTTAGGCCTTCTGGAAAGATACTTGGCAGTTTATGCTGCCCTGAGGCTAAAATTTTTCTGAGGTAAAGTATTCTATTAGTGTCATAGTATTTCAATTCATGATTTTGACCGTGTTCATTAAAAGCAAAGTGGGCAACTGGAGTCTCAAGGATCTTTATAACGAGAAACATTAGCTTGGAGTCTAGAATTCAATAATCATTGATTGCTCAGTCCAAAGCAGTTTATTGTTGATATCTTTTTCTAAAATGGAATCAGTTATTCTTGCCTGTGCATTTTTATTAATGGCTCTGCTATTTGGGCTAGAACAATGAAGTTTACTGGCATATTGAAAATAAATAGTGTTTTTCAGTGACCTCAAAATGTTGATCTCATGAATCATAAAGTATATCAGAGGAAGCTTAGTGGAGAAAGGCAACAGAAGTAATGAGAACATTTAATTCATTCTAAATGGTAGTTCTAAACACTCCTTAAAATTTAACATCAAAGAAAATTCTTTTTCAGAGAACAGAAACTTTTTTGCTTACAAAAGTTATTAATTGACCCAAATGACTAACTTTGAGTTTTCTTTGTTAATTTTCACTCCATTTTTCTGTAAGTGATTACTGTAACTATCTTTTCACAGAGAGTAAACTAAGATGAAAGTATGAGACATTTAAATTTAAGGGAGAAGTAATTCAGACTACATGGTTTTGAAAGACTTGATCAAGACAGTTCAAATTTGCAAATTTCAAATTCCGGGACAAATTTAAATAGTTAATAGAACAAAAATTTTCACATGTAAGTAAGCAGCAAATTAATTATGCATCATCCTTACCTATTTCTAAAGCAAAGCCTGTGTATTCTAATTTTGGTAATAAGCATCACAGGAATTATATTTTTACAATGCTTTTATAAACATTTTCTTTGTGGTCCTTCTGTCAATCTTCTATGTTGATAAATTAGCTGCTATTATTGTCATTTCTCATTTAGTATATGAGAAAACAAAAGCACAGAAAAGTTAAGTGGCTGCCGAGGGTCACACAGTAATGTGTAAGGTGTTCCTCTTGATTTGTCTCTTTCCAAGTCTTATGAGCTTGGTTCCTCTCCTGAATGGACCTTGAGGTCTTTCAAATAAGCTGCCCTGTCTATTCATCCTTCTGTGTTTGAAATGTAGCAGGTGTTCAATGTGTATTTGTAGAATAGATTAGTCTGGACTAGAATAGGATTTCTGCTATGTCAGTCTGTCTCTTAAATAATCTTACTACTCAAATACAATCTTTTATCCACTTGATGGAATTATGTTGTCACTTAAAAATATTAAACTGTATTTTAAAGTTTTATAAATTTTTTTATTGACAGTCTTCGTGGAAACGTAAGAGGCAAAGGATGAGTGCTTCATGTTTACAAAATCTATTTGGGGTTAATTCCATCATTGCTGCATAGCAAATTACCCCAACAATTAGCAGCTTAAACCAACAGACATTTGTTATCTCAGAGTTTCTGAGGGTCAGGAATCTTAGTGTAGCTTAGCTGGGTCCTCTGGCTCACCATCCCTCCCAAGGCTGCAGTCAAGGTTTAGGCTGGGGCTGAACCTCAATGCTAGACTAGGGGAGGATCCTCTCCCAAGCTCACTCATGTGGCTTAGGCAGGTCTCAGGTCCCCTACTGATTGGAAACATCATTTCTTTGCCACGTGGGCCTCTCCATTGGGCAGCTCAGACTTGGCATCTGGCCTTCCTCGGAGCAAACGAGCCAGGACAGAGCAAGAAAGGGCACACAAAATGGAAGCCACAGTCTCTTTGTAACCTGATCTTGGAAGTAACTGCCCATCACTTTTGCTGTATTCTCTTCATTAGAAGAGAGTCATTGGGTCTAGCCTACACTCAAGGGGAGGGGATTACACAGGAGCATGAGTACTGGGAGGCCAGAATCATTGGGGTCATCAGAGGCTGCCAACCACATCCATGTTACACGCTAACGTTCAACTACAGTAAATCAAAAGAAATACAATTCCAACAGTCTGACTTCTTCCTCATCCAGACTCTTTAAAGTAAAAGTTGCAGAAAGCCAAGTCAATCTGGTTTTAACACAAAAAATATAATTTATTTATTTAACAAAATTTCTCGGGGTTGTCCTCAAGCAGGATCTTTGCTCTCCCTCTTCCCCATCACTCAGCTCTGCTTTTTAAATAGTTCTGAATGGGTTCTATTGGTGTTTCTTGTGACACATGCCCATCTCCATGACCAGGGAAAAGAAGTGCACCAATTGACCAGTCCTGGGCCACCTACTCATTTCTGGAGCCTGAGGAAAGTGACAGGAGCACTGGGATCGAGGGAAGGGTAGTTTCCAAGAGGAGAAATGAGCCACATATGGGGGAGCTGGTTGATGGACTGACAAATCACTGATGCCCACACACTCCTCTGTCCCCTTTGTGACCCTATTTTTTCTAACTCATTTCGTTTGCTATCTTTGTGGTGGACCTAATGATGTACAGGATGGCATATCTTGTTTTGGTGGCAGGGATATGCAGAGAACTACTCTCTTGAACAAAAGAATTTATGCTGAGTAATTGCTTAAAATCAACAACCAAAGGTAATCTACTGTTTTGCAATGCAAGTATGTCCTAGAGAAGCAAAGTGTTCCCCAAACCTTTTCGTGAAACCTTTAATCACTAACAGAGCTCATCCTTAGGACTAAATCCACTTCACCTGTTTTCAGTTTTAGCATGAAAACAAAGCCTTATTAATGTGTTGACTTAGGGGAAACACAGGTGTGTGTGCACAGATAGCAATTGGGCTCAGCTGGGACCGTTCAGGGTCAAATACTAGGTATTTGAGCACTGGTGTGTAAAATTGAACCTAATAAGCTGTAGTCACAGATTTATAGCTGATTGTTGTTGTTTTGTTTTGCACCTCCGCCCCCCCCCCCCCGATTTTCAGGTGTTTAAAAGATGAGACCTGAGGGGTCAGGAAGGAGCCCTGGTAGCGCAGTGGTTACAGCACTTGGCTGCTAATAACCAAAAGGTTGACGGTTCGAACCCACCAGCTGCTCCACGTGAGAAAGATGTGACAGTCTGTTTCCATGAAGATTTACAGCCTTGGAAACCCTATGGGGCAGTTCTGCCCTGTCCTGCAGGGTCACTATGAATTGCAATTGACTTGACAGCAGTGGGTTTTTTAGAGGCGTCAGGAGAGAGAAAATAGGAGAGGACATAGAATCAAGAGTCTGCCATTGTGATTAAATTGTATGAGATCGATAGCAAAACTGAAGGTCACTTGTGAGACCTTGGTGAAATTTTCCCCCTGTGGTTCCATGTAAACTGATCTCAGCTCAGCATGACATAACTGTAGACCCCTTCTCTTCCTGCACCCATAAAGACCCCTGGGAGTCAGCTCACCAAGGCTCTCACCACTTTCCTTCCAGCTGCAGCACCTTGCAGGCAGGACGTTTGGTGGGGAGACTGTTCCCCCAACTCTCATCACTAGATGTAGTGTGAGGCTCTGGGGATGCTGAGGAACATAGAACATAGTCCACATCTGGGGACATAATAAGGGATAAGTGATGTTTGGGCTTAGTCCCGGAAGGAGAAGAAAGAAACAGCTTGACTAGTCCTGGGTTGGATGGCCATGAAAGTTAACTTGCCACCTGAAATGGTCTACAGTCTCTTATTGCCCACTGGCCTGCCTCTCAGCAAAGTACTTATGGCTGCCATTTGTCTCAGGTGTTCTGCCACTGCGCCACTTCAAAGTCCTCTGTTCTGATTTTGTACTGATTTTTATTTTGCAAAACATGGTCATCATATCCATCCTTTAGAAAGGATTTTGACTTCTTTCCAAATTTCTAGTTTCACATTCCTCCCCTTTATCCTAATCAAAGGCTATAGCCTCAGTACCAAAACTTAGTATCATGTACTCCAATTACTTTTTTTAAAACATGCATTTAAGGAATGTGACTGCCTGGTGACCCAGGGTATTGTGTATGAGTTATTTATTTTGCTTTTTTTTTTTACTAACCCAAATGAGTAGGAGAGAGAGATTTGGACTGGGTCACTTTTACTAAATTTTGCTTCTATGCATATTCTACATAGATAGGGGGACATCTTGATACGTTGAATTTTCAGCCTCTCCTGCCAGAAATATTTCCATCTTTTATTCTACTTTTGTTTTCGCATATCCAGATTTTTATTTAGACATCAAGGTCTATGCTGGCTAGTAGGCTATTAAATAGTCAGTATAAATCAATAGAGCTATGAAACTGGTTTAAAAACAAAACCAAAAAAAACTCTATTCTTAGGCTATGTTATGGGATTCCTTCAATGGTACAAACGGTTAACTTTCAGCTGTTAACTGAAAGGTTTGAAGTTTGAGTCCACCCAGAGGTGCCTCAGAAGAAAGGCCTGTCAGTCTACTTCCAAAAAATCAACCATTGAAAACCTTAAAGAACACAGTTCTATTCTGACACAGGTTGAATATGCTTAGAAACCATGAGTTGGGATCGTCTCAACGGCAACTAGTTATAAAGAGAGCCAGAACACAGAAGGTAGGAATAATCCTACTGTATCTGGGTTGGTCAGACCTCACTGGCAACATTGTATTTGCTCCAGAGAAATGTGGGCAACCTGAAGCATTGCTAGAGAAGAATGACTAGCTACAGGAAAAGCACATATGGACTGGTTGAAAGAACAGAAGGTGTTTAGCCTAATAAAGAGGAGACTTTGCAGAAAAATAGCAAAGGGGAGTTTGGAGATACAGTAGTGCTACCAAGTTCAGCCCAAGAATTTGTCCTACGTGACCTTTAAAAATAAGGATAAGACTAATGAATATATTTGAGGAAGGAGTTTACTTTCTGAAAGCAATAACGTATCTATTCTGAGATCACATGTTAGTGATGCTGTTGTTGTTGTTGTTAGGTGCCATTGAGTTGGTTCCGACTCATAGCGACCCTATAGGACAGTGTAGAACTGCCCCATGGGATTTCCAAGGAGTGGCTAGTGGATTTGAATTGCCAACCTTTTGGTTAGCAGCCAAGCTCTTAACCACTATGCCACCAGGACTTTTTAGTGATGCTAGAGAAAGAATATATGCATAAGGAACTAGGCATGGCAAAGAGCTTATAGATTATGTGCTAGGTCCAGTCGGTTGGTTAAATCTGGCATGCAGTGTACTCATCATGACATGGACATTGGGGTAAAATGAACCTGGCTCTGAATGCCAGCTCAGCCCCTTCCAGCTGTGTGATTTAACCTCTGATTCTCAGTGTCCTTGTGCCTAAAAGGGGACTAATATTAGTAGTACCTGTCTCATTCGGGATATTGTGAGACTATGAAATGAGATAATGTGTGTAAAGCAGTTAGTACAGTGCCTTACACGTACTAAGTGCTCAGTGTTAGTATTGAGAAAGACTGTGAGGTCAGAGGAATCTGTGCTTGGTAGGAAAGCAAGCCCTGATCAGTCGGTGATGTCTGCCATGGGGGTGAGAGAAAGCATGCACTATATTTATCATCTTTGGTGTATAGCTGAATGAAATGATCATTTAGACTCCTCTTATTTTTTTTCTTTAATATTTTATTGTACTTCAGGTGAAGGCTTACAGAACAAATAGTTTCTCCTGAAACGGTAGTACACATGGTGTTTTATGACTTTGGTTAACAACCCCACAACATATTAACCCTCTAACTTCTCAACCTTTTTTTTGGTGAAAATACACATAGCCAAAGATACACCGTTTCAAAAATTTCTACATACACAGTTCAGTGACATTGACTACGCT
>NW_004444022.1:5878469-5912891 GCF_000243295.1 Trichechus manatus latirostris
TATTGGGGAAGTTTTCTGTCAGCAGTTCTTCAATGATCCTCTCTGTGTTTTCTGTTTTCTCCCCCTGTTCTGGAACTCCGATCACTTGCAGATCTTTGCTTTTGATTGTATCCCACATAACTGTCAGGGTCTCTTCATTTTTCTTTGTTCTTTTTTCTGAGTTTTCCTTGAACACGGTTGTATCTAAGTGTTTGTCTTCAATTCCACTGATCCTGTCTTCCACCGTTTCAGATCTGCTTCTCAGCTGTTCTATGATACAGTCCATTTCTGAAATCTTGTTGTTTATCTTTTGGATTGCTAATTGTTGTTTTTGTATAATTTCTAGTTGTGAATTAATTTTGGCATTTTGATCCTGCATTATTTTCCTGACTTCTTCCAGTTTTTGTCCGTATTTTCCATGAATTTGTCTGCCTTTTCCATGAATTTGTTTATTTTTTCCTCATTTTTATCTGCTTTTTGCTTCAACTGTTGGATAATTCTGAGTATTGGAGATTTGAATTCCCTATCAGGTAGTTCTAGTGCCTTTTCTTCCACTGGAAAGTCATCTGGTGTTTTATTTTGGACACCTATTGGAACCATCCTGTCCTGTTTTTGTAAATGTTTTGATATTGTCTGCTGTCTTCGGGGCATTCAGTAGTTATTTTTCTCGTTTATTGATTGTAGATTTGTTTGTTTTGTCCTTTTTTTTTAAATTTGGCTATTTCTGAGCAGGTGGGCTGTGTGTTCTTTGTTTTTTGCTTGTCTGTGGGCACGATACTTTTCGCCTCCTTCTCCAATTGGTAGGGTCAGTCAGATATGGTGCAGCAGGGCAGGTCTAGCTGAAGAGGAGTTACTGGGACAGGTTGTTTGTGATACTTACTACAGCCACCAGGGTGGGTCGGTAATCAGTGCAGGACAGGTTCCAGTAGGCCGTGCCTGTGCTGCTTGGTTGTGTGATGTTAAGCGCACGGTGCAGGTGTGCAGGGTGTAGCGGGGAGATTGTTATGTGAGGAGCTAAGATGGATATGGGAGAGAGGAGAGAGGAACAGGAGCCAAAAACATACAAATAAAGAAAAAAAATTGCTAGGGGCGCTTGCCGTTGGAGTGGAGAGATGATAGACTATGAAATGAAGAAAAACAAAAAGGGGAAGAAAAAGAAAAGAATGAGTAAATAAAATCAGAAAGAAAAAAGAACAGTAAAGCTCCAAGGGATCCCACTGGTGCAGCTTTGAGGTCTGGGGAAGTTGTTCTCAGGTGTTACAGTATAGCATGGCTAGAAGGTGTAGAGGTATTCAGCACCAGTTATTCAGGGAACAGAAAGAGAAGGAAGGTATAGAGAGACAAGAAACTGAGTAATGAAGAAATATAAAAAGGGAAAGAGAGAAAAGAAACAAAAGAAATGGAAAAAAAAAGAACAAGAAAAGCCCCCCCAAAAACAGAAAAAAACAAAAGAGACGAAGATGAATAAAGAAATGCTGTCAGGGATCCCTCTGCGTGTCTGTGCAAGCCGAGGGGCTAGGTTTCAAGCTGCACAGCACCGCCCAGCCAGAACAGGCTCCCAACTCAAGAAAAGGAAAAGAAAACAAATAAACAGTTCAAAACAAACAAACAAAAGCTCCGGGATCCCACCAGCGTGGCAGCCCAGACCGGGAAGCAGTTCCACACTCGAACGGAGCTTCACAGCCCCTCAGGAAGAAGCAAAGATGGTGTACAGAGCCATGTATTTGAGCGAAAGGAGCGTGAGGTGGTGAGAGGTAAGGAAGAAATCAAAAGAAGCGGAAAAAAAGCAACACCAGCAGCCAACAAATGGCACTCAGAGAGCCAGCCGGTGGAATGCAAGCAGCCAGTTCTTCCCAGACAAGAGACTGTGGCCGCGGGAAGCAGAGGAGGCCAAGTGGGGGTGAAGAATTGTTGGGGGCGGGTGGGGAAGGTGTATATCGCAAATTACCGGAGCTCCGCAGACCCTCAGGAAGAAGCAAAGATGGTGCATGGAGCCAGGTATTTGAGTGAAAGGAGGGGGAGGTGGTGAGAGGTAAGGAAGAAATCAAAAGAAGCGGAAAAAAGCAATACCAGCAGCCAACAAATGGCACTCAGAGAGCCAGCCAGGGCGGGCGGGTGGAATCCAAGCAGCCGGTGTGTCCCGGCCAAGAGACTGTGGCCGCAGGAAGCAGAGGTGAACCTCCAACTTTTTAGTTAGCAGTCGAGCACTTAACCATGGTACCACCAGGGCTCATATAGTGTGGTAGAAGGTAATAAATTGTATGAAAAAAATAAGAATTGGTGAGGGTGAGTTTTCATTTTAAATACGGTAGACTTCACTGAGTAGATGAGATTTGTGCAAAGACCCGAAGGAGGTTAGGAGGCTCTCCATTGGCACATGTTGGGGAGGAGTGTCCAGGCAGAGTGAACTGGCAGTGCAAAGGCCTGTGGGGGGTGGAGGGGAGCTTGGCATCTGTGAGGTGTAATGAAAAGGCCTGTGTGACTGGAGTGGAGTGAGAGAGGGGAGCAGAGCGAGTGAGCAAGGGCAGAGAGGTGAGGGCAGGGGATCTTGTAGGGCTTTGTGGGCTACTATAATGACTGTGACTTCTCCTCTGAGAGAAAGGAGGGCCTGCCAGTTCTGTTTAAAGCATTCCAGTAAATGGATGTATCGTAAATTATTTACCAGTCTCCTCTTGAGAGGGACACTGAGGTTGTTTCTAACCTGTTTTTACTGTAAACAATAAACAGTACATATCCTTGAGTCTATATGTCTTTGAACACATGTATGAACTTAGTGTTGGCTAAATTTCTAGTGATAGAAGAGCTAGATAAAGGAATGCTTATTTTTGATTTTCCCAGCTCTTGCTAAATTCCCTTCTAAAGTAGTTGTACAAATTTATCCCCCAGCCGTAATGTATGAGAGTGCTTGTTTTTTTTTTTCAAACCACTAGTAAAGCAAGTAATCAAATTATATTTTTGCCAATCTGATAAGTGTTCTCTTGTTGGCATCACTTTTGAGCAATCATTCTGCACTCTAAGCCGTACAAGAATGTGGATTCTACCCCATTCCTCTCCCTCTTCTCAGTGCTCTCAAACTGCTTTGCATTTTACACCTATTATAGCACATATTACTTTGTGTTGTAATTGTTTATGCCCTTGTCTCCCATTCTTCATTATAAGCTTCTCAAAAGCAGGGCTAACCTCTTAGTTTTTATACTGTTCTCCAGTGACTAGAATTTTGTTTAACACATAATAAGCAGTTATATATATTTGTTGATTAATGAACGAATGACTTAATGCTGTTTGAATGATGTTATATAACTTGTTATCAATTTAATAATTTAAATGACAGCAGTAACTGCCAGTGAAGCTCTTTGGTTTATCAGATTACATGTTTTTGACTGTTAGCTAAGAACAGTTACATGTTCTATCTCTAGTGTTCAGGATGGAAATAGTCAATACGTTAATCTTATTTCTAATCCTTACAGCAAGCATTTCTTTAAATACTGAATTGGATACCTATGTAAATGACAGTAAATAGAGTTAAACCAGATTCCTGTAGTTTTATCTGCTTCTATCTGGTTTGTCATCTTGAAACTGAGCAGCAGTTTCTGACTAGAAATCCACTTGACAGCAGTGGTTTGGAGCGTTGGGCATCTGGCTGCTGAAGTCATTAGGCCAATCAATGGTTATACCACCACTTAGTTTTGAGAATCTTGAAATGTGATTTGAAAATGGATTTGAACAGAGGTGTGTGTGCTGGTTCAGGAAGATGAGAGTGTTTCTTGGACTGGGTTTCCCAGTACACGTGGGTCCCTAGAGAAAATGACAAATATTCCATTTTGGAAATATTATACTGTATCTCCCTCCTCGATGCACATAAGCACATTAAGGGTTCTGAGAAGCCCTACAGTAAAGAAAACTCTTTAGCCTGGGGTTTCTCAAATTGATTTGACCACAGAAAGCTATTTTTTTCCTGAGTAACACCTATCAATATATTGCAGGATACCAGTTTTCTATTGAATAGAGTCGGAGATCTACTAGAACAAATGCTTTTCTTGTTTTGCATTTTGTATGATTAGAGGTAATTTTATAAATTTATAAATATTTATCATTAAATATATACATTTTAATTGTCCTACTGTGTATTCAACAAATAAAGAGTCGCTCTTTAGTAACAGTGGAGCCCTAGTGGTACAGTGGTTAAGAACTACAGCTGCTAACCAAAAGGTTGGCAGTTTGAATCTACCAGCTGCTCCTTGGAAACCCTATGGGACAGTTCTAGCCTGTCCTATGGATCGCTGTCAGTCTGAGTTGACTGGATGGTAGTGGGTTTGATTTTTTGGTTTATTCAGTAGTGGGCTTATCTGTAGCTAGTTGACCACAGAAATAGGCCACAGATAAATTACACATTTTCATTTAGGGATCTTTTTTTTATAGACTACATGCTAGATGAATTAGAAAGAATAAAGCTAGTCTGAGAGTTTAGAAATAGGTCTAAATCTGAAAATTGATATATGAAGAAAAAATTAAAAAATAAACCAAGCTATTAATTTTCCCTAACTTATCATAATGAATTGTGCAAAGACCTGAGTTAGAAAACCAGAAGGGAAGAACCGCTCATCATTTCTCAAGCTGAAAGAGCCGAAGAAAAAATTCTGGTCTCCAGTTGCAATACCGAAGGATTCTATAGACAAAATATTGAACGATGAAGCAAGCATCAAAAGACAGAAGAAATACACAGAGTTACTATACCAGAAAGAAGTGGTCGATGTTCAGCCATTTCAGGTGGTAGCATATGATAAAGAACCGATAGTATTGAAGGAAGAAGTCCAAGTTGTGCTGAAGGCATTGGGGAAAAGCAAAGCGTCAGTAATTGACACAATACCAACTGAGATGTTTCAACAAACGGATGTAGCACTGGAGGTGCTCACTCGTCTATACCAAGAAATTTGGAAGACAGCTACCAGGCCAACCAAGTGGAAGAGATCCATATTTGTGCCCATTCCAAAGAAAAGTGGTCCAGCAGAATGCAGAAATTATTGAACAATATCATTAATATCATACACAAGTAAAATTTTGCTGAAGATAATTCAAAAACAGTTGCAGCAGTACATCAACAGGGAGCTGCCAGGAATTCAAGCCAGATTCAGAAGAGGACATGGAACAAGGAATATCATTGCTGATCTCATATGGATGTTGGCTGAAAGCAGAGAATTCCAGGAAAATGTTTACCTGTGTTTTATTGACTATGCAAAGGCGTTCAATTGTGTGGATCATAACAAATGATGGACAACATTGCAAAGAATGGGAATTCCGAAACACTTAATTGTGTTCATGCAGAACCTGTACGTAAACCAAGAGGCAGTCATTGGAACAGAACAAGGGGATACTGCATGGTTTAAAATCAAGAAAAGTGTGCATCAGGGTTGTATCCTTTCACCATACTTATTCAATCTGTATGCTGAGCAAATAGTCCGAGAACCTGGACTATATGAAGAAGAACACGACATCAAGTTGGAGGAATACTCATTAACAACCTGTGGTATGCAGATGACCCAACTTACTTACTGAAAGCCAAGAGAACTTGAAGCTCAAAGAGCTGGATTGACACAGTGGCTGCCGTGATGGGCTCAAACAGAGCAATGATTGTGAGGATGGTGTAGGACCAGGCAGTGTTTCCTTCTCTTGTACATAGGGTCATTGTGAGTCGGAAGCGACTCAACAGCATCTAATAACAGCAACGTACGACATTTTCCGATGCCAGAAATGTTGTCAGTGAAATGCTTTTAAAACTTCTATCTATATTGTCAAATTTGCTAACTTTTATTTCATATTATATTATGGAGATTTATTTAACAGACACTGTTATCTTTCATCTATGCAGGAAAAAACCCTCAAATGCCCCTCCCCCTTTTGTCACGCTTGTGTTTGTCAGCTTGTCCTTCTTCCTCTTCTCATTTCTTTCTCTTCCCTCTCTTTGTTACTTAAAAACATCCACTAGCCTGGCAGTTAGGAGCTGAGCACAGATGCGTCCTTTAATTTAATTTCACATTCCATCATTTGAAACATGACCGAGTGTGTGCTGCTTGTGGCCTTCAGAGTGCTGGGAAATCAATATGTTAATTACCTCCATCTTTTCAAATTGTGTTTGAGAGCCAGCAAGCACCTCCTGTGAAATAAGAGGCTGACAGTGGGGAGTGGGTGGCTGTGTGTAAGAGCCGTGGCCTTAAGCACCTACCTACTCTCAGGGAGCCCTTTGTGAATGAGTTGTGTTCCAAAGTTTATTTGTAAATTGGCTGTTTAGAACTTTGAATACTTTTTTTTTTTCCCTGCTGAAAAATGTTGCTTTTGGTCTTTGTAATTCCAAGCCAGTGCTTAAAGACCTATTAACCCTGTCATTGAATTATACATGTAGGAACTGTTGAATTGGCAAATGTTTTCTTGTGTATATTTTCATCACAGTAGAAAACAACTGCAACAGAAAAAAAACCTATTAATCCATGATGAATCTAAAACATAGTACAATTTAATGCATTGAAGCTGCAGTCGTTCATTGTATTTTCAGTTGATGGGAAATAACAGTTCCATTCTGTTATACTGGAGTGATATTTTTATTAATGCAGCCTATTGTTGCATTCCCTTTTAGCATCCTGGTCTTATTGTGTGACTCTGCAGTACACTGAATTATTTCATATGGCCCTTCTAGACATAGTCTTTGTGACTCCCAGACAATCATTGAGTGAAACTATGCAAATAAGGTATATGGAATCTATGATGGTTAAAGGTTATATGTCAGCTTGGCTGAGCCATGATTTTCAGTGGTTTGGCAGTTATATAATGATGTAGGAATCCTCCATTTTGTGATCTGATGTAATTATCCTCCATTTTGTGATACGTTGTAAATCCTAACCTCTGTGTCTGTGGCTATGGTCCCTTTTGGGACTGAGCTGTCTGTTACGTTGATGAGGCAGGATTAGGGTGGGATGTATCTTGAGTCACTGCCTTACTAGAGGATGTGACTCAAGTCACCACCATTACCCTAGTCACCACCCTTTTACCCTTATTCAAGCCATGCCTTATTTGAGTCACACCTTTTATCGTACATAAGATAAAAGGAGAGAGAAGCAAGTGTCGGGGGAGGGGACCCACTACCACCAAGAAGAGCTAGGAGTGGAGTGCGTCCTTTGAACCCTGGATTCCTGGGCTGAGAACCTCCTAGGCCCAGGAGACAGAGAACTGCAACACCAGTAATGGTGTGAGATGGCGAGAAGCAGTGGCAAGTGCAACAGAGAACTTGAAACAGGAGACTAGCGCAAGATGGCGCAGTTGGCTTCCTGGCCCATGGAGCGAGGTGGCTACAGTGGGTATGCCAACCCACAGAGAAAGAGAGCTGAGCTCCTTCGGGCAGGAGGCTTCCTGGTGGAGTAGGGTATCTTCGGGAACCTGTCAGCAGAGCTCGGCTTGCTGACCCACAGAGCAAGAGAGCTGAGCACCTTTGGGTAGGGGCTTACTGGTGGAGTAGGGTGCCCCCAGGCACTTATTGGCAGAGCTAAAGAGATTTGTAACACTTGCCCAAGCAAGGCAGAGGCTGGGCTGAGGGGCTGAGGGCCAAGGGTGGAAAAGAGAGACTTGCATGCAGGCATGGCTGAGAAGAGGTTATCCTGATCAAAGAACTGTATCTTGAGTCATTTCTGATCCTGAATTGTAACCTGCTACTTCCCTAATAAATTCCATAATCATGACTACTGTCTGTGAGTTCTGTGTAGTCATTGCAACAAATTATTGAACCCAGCAGAGAAGTAGAGAGTGCCATGAGAGGGACTGTTGGTGTCAGAATTGGTGAAAGGGTTGGAGAGAGTAGTGTTATGTATTGAATTGTGTCCCCCCAAAATGTGTGTCAACTTGGCTAGGCCATGATTCCCAGTATTGTTTGATTGTCCACCATTTTGTCATCTGATGGGATTTTTCTGTGGTATAAATCCTACCTCTATGATGCTAATGAGGCAGGACTCAATCTACAAGATTAGGTTGTATATTGAGTCAATCTCTTTTGAGATATGAAAGAGAGAAGGAAGCAGAGAGACAGAGGGACCTCATGCCACCAAGAATGAAGAGCCAGGAGGGGAGTCCTTTGGACCTGGGGTCTCTGCACTGAGAAGCTGCTAGACCAGGGGAAGACTGATGACAAGGACCTTTCCTCATAACCAACAAAGAGAGAAAGACTTCCCTGGAGCTAGCAGCCTGAATTCGGACTTCTAGCCTCCTAGACTGTGAGAGAATAAATTTCTCTTTGTTAAAGCCATCCACTTGTGGTATTTCTCTTGTAGCAACACTAGATAACAAAGATGAGGTATGTCTGACCTCCACCTCATGGGAATCAGGCTTGGGCTGTTGATGCTGATGATTCTCTCTCCCCCTTATGACTTTAGAGGAGGTCAGATATCCCTGCCACACCATTTTCACAGACTCATATTCAGCTTGTGGTAAAAATGAAACCTCTAAGAATTTTCCTACATCAAATACACCAAGATTCAGCTGCATCTCTCTACTTTCTTATACCTTTACAATTAAAATGTTTTATACTAATGAAAGTACAGCCCTGTTACACTCTATCCTTTTTTATTTTCTCCCATTGTTCATGCAGGTGTAGTGCTTGTTAATCTTCATTTAGTCATTATTCAACACATTAGCTTTAACTCAATTGTGTCACTTACATATTGGGTTAGTTTCATTTCTGTCTTTGTACAAACTGTGGGTAGAAATGTGCAGCAGGATTGCACAAGGGCTCCAGTTGCCAGAGCACTTTTACAAGAGAACACTATCTCATTTGAGCCTCCTTCAAACCGTGGGAGGTGGACTAAGCTAGTAAATGACTATAATGATCTCCATTTCTATAGTTGGCCAAATGGAAGCAGCAAGGATGTGATGTCCCTAGTTATACATCAAGTGAGTGGTAAATCTGAACTTACTCTGTATGCATTTTTTTTCCTTTTTCTATGGTTTGACAATATCTCACTGAATTTATTCTCCAGTATACTGTTCCTCATTTTTTGAAATTTGATATATATGTATATTTATTCCTTCTAGCACCATTCAAATTTACCATGACTGCATAGATTAACTGCAGTAGTTCTTGGATCACATCTTTATCTTTTGTATGTTCTTTATCTTCCAATTTCAGCCATTTGGATCTGAAGACTCCATTTAAACTGAAGCACTAGGAGCTGCCTCATGAGTATCTTCTTGCCTATTATGTTCTTCCTGATAGAGAAATGAATGCAAAAAGCAGCTCAGTACTTCTGTTTTCTTTTAGTATTTTCTTAACGCGGCAGCAATTAACCCCACCACCAGACAAACAAACACCGGTGGGTTGGTCCTTGCTTTATTATTGCCAAGACCAGAACTAATATAACCACCCTCAGCTTCCCAAGGTCCTGCGAACCTGAGGATAAATGAGGGCCTTAGAAATTATCAGAATATTTCTTAGCTTCTGCCTCCCATCACCCATTCGGTTGTGTGACCCCCACCACTAACAGAATTGCAGGAACTCTTTCTCCTCTTAAATCTCTTCAACATTCCAGCACTCCAGCTCATTTTGGAAGTCCTTTGCTTGGTCTAGGAAATTCATTTTCCCAGCTGCCATGTTGGGGGTGGGGTTCTCTCTTGTAGCTTCATGAGTCTCCTCCCACTCCTAATGCTCTGAGGTGTGGCTCCCAGCCTGCTGCTCAGGTCTATTCGGGTCTATTCGGGTCTCCAGTGTGTTTCAAAAGTCAGCTCAAATGGGAAACGCTCTCCCCTGCACCACTTGTGCTGTACTCTGCCACATGGGACTTAGAGGCTGGCTGCTTGTGCTCTCAGGAGCCTAAGGGCTTTAAAGAAGTAGTGCTTTATATCTCCACTCTCCAGAGCTCTAACAGAAGTCCAGTGGGTGGGGATAACACACAAATCAGACCCCTCTAACCTGATGCCATTATCTTTTTTTTAGAGCAGGCCTTGTGTGGCATTAGGCTTTTCCCTTAGGACATGTTATTCCCTGTGGTTTCTCACCCCTGTGTTAGGCATATCCCATTAGCCCTTCAGATGTGCCCAGCTGTGGCTGAAGCCTGGCACCAACAGAATTTATGCTCTCCACTTTGGACCACAATAATAAAATGTCCTTCGTATTGTTTCAGCGATTTCCAAAGGATCCAGCTTGCTGGGGGTTTTAGTTCCCCCCACTGTTCTTTGAGAGCCCCCTTTATTATTCTTTCTTAACTATGTGCAATTCTTCTATGTTTTGTAATTTTTCATGTAAGATCTAAACCTACTGAGGAGTTCCCTGCTCAGTCACTGTCTACTGAGTGGCAGGCTATGTATGGGTGAGGGCTCCAGGGCTGGATGTGACAGGCCCAGGTTTGCATTCTGACTCTGTCACCTATGAGTGTATGATGTTGGGCAAGTCACTCAACTCACTGAGTCACAGTTCCAAAACCATAAAATGGGGATGATATTGTACCTCTGTCATGGGGCTGTTAGAGGATCAAGTGAGATAACTATGTAAAACATCTGTACAGTATCTGGAATACAGCTAATTCTCAGTAAATCTTAGCTATTTGGTTATTATCATCATTAACATTTTTATTATAATTTACCCCTTGCCAATTACATGTATAGGTCCTGCTAATAAGTTGAAGACTCTTCTATAAATCGTGACACATGCAGTGATTCTCTGTGTATTTAGCATCTATATTAGATTCTAGACTTTTGGCTGTCTGTGGCCCCAACACTAAGGACTTCGGCTCTTCCCAGAGCTACTGAGATAAAATTTCTTGTTTATTTCAGGCTTAAGGAACTTACATTTTCCCCAAACAAATAGCAAAAGATTGTCTGAGGTGCCTTTAAAATACTCATTGCTGTGAAGTGAATTCTGACTCATGGCGACTCTGTGTGTTACAGAGTAGAACTGCTTCGTACGGTTTTCTTTATGTAATCTTTATGGAAGTAGATTTCCAGTCCTTTCTTCCATGGTGTCACTGAGTGAGTTTGAACTGCCAACCTTTAGGTTAGTAGTCGAATGCAAACTGTTTAAGCCACCCAGGGACCTTTTGTTACCCAATAAACCCTTAAAATCCAGGTAGTTGTGTAATGGGTTTGAGTGACTTGTTCTTTAGGGCCTTTCTGGACTGGGATTGCCTGAGAGCAGATTGCATCCAAAGCTTGTTAGACCAAAATGAACCCCAGTTTTAACGCAGTTTTAGCATTTACCCTATGGATCTATAGCATAGACAATGAATGCACCTTGCTTTATGATGTACTCAGTGGCTTGCTTTTAGTTTCATTATTTGCTTGGATAGAAGTTGCTCCATCTATGTGTGTTATGTGTGTGTGCAAGATCTTGTATGCTTATGGTCCAATATATATATATTTAAATATAGTTGAGACTTAATGGTGCGTTGTGTTACTATATTACATTTGAGTATCGGGTTGGAAAAATATAATAATGAGAATGGAATATCATCATTAAAAATGAATTTCCTTTAAGTGAGCGTGTCCTGAATGTGAGTGGGAGATTAGGACTCTGAAAGATGAAATGGTAGGTGGTGTTGAGTCTTTGGCATGTCTCTGCCTAATGAACCACAACACACAGGTCAGCTGCTTGCTTGAGTTCTTACCGTGGGCTGGACTGTTAAAGCAAGTGGGGTTGCGGGTATCTTAAAACATGGTAAAGTTAAAGCAGATCCCTGATCCACCCAGCCTACCCTTTCGAGCTTCTTTGCCCTTATCCTCCCAGGCCCCTGCTTCTCTCTGGACGTTCATGGCCCTCTCTCATTGTCCTGCCTCACCTTCCCCAGGTGCTGACCCAGTGAACCAGCCTCAGGACTTCGCCCCCAGTCCTGCTATTTGTCATTCTATTTTTATTAACTGTTCACCCCATCATATGCAAGGCCTGAGTCCCTCTATTTTTTTTTCTTCTTAACAAAAGTAACTTTCACAGAATAATCTTGGATTTGACTCAGCTATAAAAATAAATTTTATAGCACTTCTGTTTATGAACTTCATACGGAATCATACTCTCCGTCCGTACACTCTTACATTTTACATGCCCTGAGAAATAACTTAGTCTGAATCTGAAGTTTGACAGGCCTAAAAGACTGTCCTTCCTGTTGTTTATGTGGTTAGTCATTGGTTTATTCATATATTTACTCAGCATTTGTGGAATGTCCACTATGTAATAAATCAACAGCTCACATTTGGCAAATACTTACTATGTGCTACAGAGCCCTGGTTGTACAGTGGTTAAGCGTTCAGCTTGTAACCAAAAGGTTGGCAGTTCGATTCTAACTCCATGGCACCTGACAACAACAATGATAATGCCTGACTCATGAAGTTATTATGAACATAAAATGAGCTACGGCTGCAAAGCACAGTACCTAGTACCAAAAAACCAAACCCCTTGCCATCCAGTGGATTTCCACTCATGGTGACCCTATAGGACAGGGTAGAACTGCCCCATAGGGTTTCTAAGGAGTGGCTGGTGGATTTGAACTGCCGACCTTCTGGTTAGCAGTCGAGTTCTTAACCACTACACCATCAGGGCTCCAATTTTATAGGTGAGGAAAGGGAGGCACAGGTGGTTAAATAATTTCCCCCAAGGCCACCAGCTAGTGAGTAGCATATTTGGGATATAATCCCATATTGAGTAACTCTATCACTGTAATTTTAAAATTATTAACAAATAAAATATTCTATTCCCTTATTCCTCGTTAATTAAACCTGAGAGCATCAGCAAAGTTGAATGGAAAAGGAAACATCCTCCTTTCCTAATACCCTTATTTTTTGTAAGCTGAGGAGGTGGACACAGAGATAAGAGGTGGATACAGCCTGGAAGACATAAAAAATATATATGTATTATAAAAAATGACTAGCTGTTAAACAGTGAACTTGCTGGAAAAGGGAGATTTTCTTCCTCCCACATTCAGAGGGTTTACAGCAATCAGAGAGATAATAAAGAGTTCTTGCTCAGTACCCTGGAGACTTTTCTCTGTGACTGACTATTTCTCAGACACTGTGTTCTGAGAATGGTGTGTGTGTCCTTGACCCCACAGAAGACCGCGGTGAAGAAGTTGCTCCACAGGGAATACAGGGAACTGACTTTTTCTCACTTCTCAGGTTGGGGCCTGGTGGTCTTTTCATGCCAAAGTCATCTTGGTTGTTAGAGGAGAGCTAATTTCATAAGCAGCAGCCATGAAATCAGTCTATGGCCATGAAAGCAGCAGTCAAGAAATCAAATGATATATTGCATTGGGCAAATCTACTGCAAAAAAACCTCTTTAAAGTTTTAAAAGGCATAGATGTCATTTTGATGACTAAGGTATATCTGACCCAAGCCATGGTCACCTCCTGTGTGTGTGAAAGTTGGATAATGAAAAAGGAAGAATTAATGCATTCGCATTGTGTTGTTGGCAAAGAATATTGAATATACTTTTTGGACTGACAAAAGAATGAACAAATGAGTGTTAGAGGAAATACAGCCAGAATGTTCCTTAGAAATGAGGATGGCGAGACTTTCACTCACTTACTTTGGATGTATCATAGGGAAAGGCCAATTGCTAGAAAAGTACCTCATGGTTGGTAAAGTAGAGGGCCAGTAAAAATGAGGGAAACCCTTAACAAGATAGATTGACACAGTGTCCACAACAGTGGACTCAGGTATACTAACAATCATGAAGATGGTGCAGGACCCGACATTTCATTCTGTTATACATAAGGTCTCCATGAGTTGGGGCCGACTCGATGGCAACTAATATTAAAAATAATTTCACAAGCAAACAGAAAGAGGAAATAAAGAAGTGGTTCTCAAGCTTTAGTGTGTTGAATCACCATGGTAGGAGGGAGTATTGAAATGAAATTTATGGGGCCTGATGAGTAGTAATTCTGATCTAGTACATCTGGAGGGGGCCTAAGCATCTGCATTTTAAAGGCACACGAGAGCATTCTGATGGCAGCGTATTACACACAGCTGAATTCATTTAAGGCAGTGATTCTCAAAGTGTGGCCTCTGGACAGCATCGCTATCACCTGGGAACTTGTTAGAAAGGAGAATTCAGACCTACCAGTCAGAAACTCTGGGGGTGGGGCCCAGCCGTCGTGTTTTATTAAGCCCTCCAGGTGATTCTCATGCGCGCTCAAGAGCCAGGTGCACTGCGTGGAGGGAAGGAACTACTCTTACAGAGTACCACACCGCTGAGTCTCAGGCTTGGCTGTATGTTGGAATCACCTGGTGAGGTTTAAAAAACTGAGTCCCATTCCCAGAGATACTGATTGAGTTGGTCTGGAGGGTAGTCTGGGTTTTAGGATTTTTTTTAAAGGTCTCCAGGTGACTAATGTGCAGCAAAGTTAGAGAACCACTAACTTATAGCCCAGATATACCTGAGTTTCTTTCTCAAACTGTACTGTGAAAAGTCTTTAATGCAAGCTTTGCCTTTGTCCCCAGCCTCCAATAATGAAATGCCACTGTGTCAAGAAAAGGATAAATGTTATTATGTATAAACACTGTCTAGCCGACATGTTTATTTTTCATAATAAACACTTATTATAAGCTGAGCCCAAAAAGGTAAATAACTTCCTCCGAGCCATTGGGAAAACCAGAGGCGAGGTTGAAATAAGAACATAGTGTTCTGCCTTCACTCCCTGGATCTGCTGGCCGGTCCACAGAGCCACACATACTCTCACATCATTAACTTCTTCAATTCCCTCGGGTGCGTCATCCCCTGTGTTGGCAATTCTTGTCTTTATTACCATGGAAGCAACTGGCAAGGTTGCAAGCCCCAACCGACAAGATCTGTAGCATCCCCAGCTGCACTTGGCTGTATGTGAGCATGCGTTTGTAGACGAATATTTAGTAATTGGTAATAATAAAAAAAGTAATTTGCTAAAGTGGATGCCTGCTACACTGAGGTTATATCAAATATTACTTTTAGTGAAGTTCATCAGAAAGTGCCAGTATTTTGTAAATGACATCCAGTGATGGGATACGTCCTTCCCCAGCGTTCTCAGTATTGCTTCTCTAAGCATGAGCAAGCAATATTAATCGTAGCCCCACCTCCACCTTCAAAAAAATATATAGCAAATAAAGCACTTAATCAGTGTCACTGGATGTATAGTTCTGTGACTCCAGCATTTCTCAAAGTGCTTCTTCAAGGACATAGGAGTTATTACTCATTGATGAAGTGAATTGATTCTACCTTTTATAAGCCTGCAGGATACAAACATTTGACAGGACTTGTGGTGATTCTTAACCCTTCCTTCTGTTATGAAATCTGAAGTTATTTTAACAAGGCACATCACAAACTAGTTCTTGTACCTCCACGTTGTTCAAAGGGGGAAAACCCAAGGCCTTATCTTATTAGGAGACATTACCTCACTGAGGTAACAAACACGTGTGTTAGATCTCTGGTGGATAAAGCTAAGGAGACGCAAACCACATCCTGCCAGTGCCTCACCATCTCAGCTGACTCATGTATGTATGATTTTCTTGTCTTCTGCTTCAGTGATTATGTAATTTTCTCTCATGTTGCAATTTTTCAGCCTACTGTGAGAAATCATGCCTGGTAGCCTATTAATTCCGTCAAAGGTCACTTATACTGATTAAAGCTATTTTTAAACCATGGAGATGGCCACTTGCTGGGAAGGCAAAAATGATGATGTATAGCATTCTTCTTCAGCTTCTGTAGTCTAATTAGATGTATCATTAAACATCTAGTGCCTTTAATCCTGTTCCTAGACCTTTCAATTGAAATAACTCTTTTAACATCTCAGCATAGAGGTATAAATAATGAAAGTATTTTTTTTTTTCTTTTCCCAAGTCCTTTATCCTAGGCGCTGCTTCTGAGAACTTCCTCCCTCCTCCTTCTGGCCCTCCTACTCACTCTTCATCCCCCAGAAGTGATTGACTTCTGATTTGGAGTGTTTCTGGAGGTGTCTTAATGTGAAGTACTTGTACTGTAAAGCTGCAGCAGTAAAAGCAATCTGGAACTTAAAGAGGCAACTTTGTGGCAGAAAGAGTATTTAAAGCTGAATTTTTAAAGTAATCAAAGCATTTATAATAAAAATCTAAAATGGCTTTCTGAGATTTAGGGTGTATTAGATTGTAGCAGGATTAACCAGATAAATTCAGAAGATTATGGACCATTCTTTAAACCCCTGCTTTGTTTAATAAATATTCTTAGAAACACAACAAGTTTTGCTGAAGGATATATATGCAAGACACCTCAGGATATTATTTGCTAAATTATACATCACTTCATAAATTTATTTCATCAAAGTTTCACCCATTTCATGGATAAAGAAACTGAGGTAAAGATGTGTTATGACCTGCCCTTGAGCCAGTGATTTCTAAGTTAGGTTTTTGTTTAGGGTTCCTTTTCTCCTTGAGATACAGAAGAGTTTCAAGACTCCCTTGTTGGCTTTGATTTTATAGATTCACTTTTCATAATGTCATTTGATTTAAAACTGGCATTCTGTTTGATATGGGAAGTGTGCTTGCTGTAATTAGTATGTTGTTGTTAGGTGCCATCAGGTTGGTTCTGACTCGTAGCTACCCTGTGTACAACAGAACAAAACACTGCCCGGTCCTGTGCCATCCTCATAATTGCTGCTATGTTTGAGCCCATTGTTGCAGCCACTGTGTCAATCCATCTCGTTGAGGATCTTCATCTTTTTCACTGACCCTCTCCTTTACCAAGCATGACGTCCTTCTCCAGGGACTTGTTCCTCCTGATAAACCAAAAACTCGATACTGTCCAGTCGATTCCGACTCATAGCAACCTTATATAACATGTCCAAAGTAAGTGAGATGAAGTCTCGCCATCCTCACTTCTGACGAGCATTCTGGCTGTACTTCTTCTAAGACAGATTTGTTCATTCTTCTGGAAGTGCATGAATTATTCAACACCATATTCAAAGGCATCAATTCTTCCTTGGTCTTCCTTATTCATTATTTGGCTTTTGCATGCTTATGAAGCGATTGAAAATACTATCGCTTGAGTCAGGCATACCTTAGTCCTCAAAGTGACATGTTTACTTTTCAATACTTTAAAGGGTCTTTTGCAGCAGATTTGCCCAGTGCAATACATCTTTTGATTTCCTGACTGCCGCTTCCATGGATGTTGATTGTGGATCCAAGCAAAATGAAATCCTTGACAACTGCAATATTTTCTACATTTATCAGGATGTTGCTTATTGGTACAGTTGTGAGGATTTTTGTTTTCTTTATGTTGAACTGTAATCCATACTGAAGGCTGTAGTCTTTGATCTTCATCAGTAAGTGCTTCAAGTCCTCTTCACTTTCAGCAAGCAAGGGTGTGTCGTCTGCATAACTTCGGTTGTTAACGAGTCTTCCTCCAATCCTCATGTTGTATTCTTCTTCATATACTCCCAACTTCTTGGATTATTTGGTCAGCATACAGATTGAATAAGTATGGTGAAAGGATGCAACCCTGATGCACACCTTTCCTGATTTTACACCACATAGTATCTTCTTGTTCTGTTCAAACAACTGCCTCTTGGTCTATGTACAAGTTTTCTCATGAGCACAATTAAGTATTCTGGAATTCCCACTCTTCACAATGTTATCCATAATTTGTTATGTTCCACATAGTCGAATGCCTTTTCATAGTCAAAAAAACACAAGTAAATATCTTTCTGATATTGTACCTCTGTTTTTAATTACAAAAAAATTTTTGGTTCCTGTTATTAGATGATTTTCAATGGATTTCAAACATTATTTTTATTAAAATGATTATTTTATTTTTGTCAAATTGGAGGCTAGTATTAAGAAAAGGTCTTATTCCAATTTCTCCGCTGTCTTTTACCTAAGCACAAGCATGCTAAAATGACTTTTAGTCTTTAGTATTTGATTTGCTAGTCTTTTTTTTTAGTAATTACCAAAGCAATTAGATCATGTGATCTACTACTCAATAGCCAGACTTATCTTCATTTGGTTAATGGTATCTGATTTACTTCGCACTCATTTCAGCTTTTATTTAAATGCCTTAAAACTAAACCACTGAAGTATAGAGTTTGAGTCTCCTGTAACTTAAAGACAATCAAACACAAACTATTTTAAATGGATAGCAGATTCAATGGAAAGGGAGAAATACAAGTGAGTCCCTTATCCATTTGTTCATTCCTTTATTCATTCATATTGGCTGCTTGCTTAAGTGTGGATGGATTCTTCAGTAGGCATTACTCAATACTTCAGTTGCTGGGAATATGCTTGCATGAACACCAAATTAGGAAGAGCACATTGGAGCTCCATCAAATAAAAATCACAATTATGTCATTAGCAAATGTATAATTTAATAAAAAGATCAACCTATCTTGGCCTTGGTTGTTGATTTGTAAGTGAAAGGATTAGCAATACCCTGAGAGCCTCCTCTACTGCTGTTGCATCTCCCTAAATGTAAGTCTGCGCCATGCAGAGCCTCCTTGTGTGTTTGATTCCTCATAGGGTCAGCCATGTAGGAAGAATGGATGACCATGCAGGCCCCATGCGAAGTGCTGAGAATATAAACATGACCACGACACGTATCTGCCCTCAAGGAGCTCACAGTCTAGTGGGGAGACAGACATGTGTACTCAGTGTTAGAGTATGGTAAATGCTTCAGTGGAGGTGTGTGTACAGTGCTCTAATAGAGAGCAAAGAAGGGAGTGACAACTCAGCCTGAAATGCTAGCCACCTTCTCAAAAGTGATACCAAGAGATCCAAAAGCATACCATGTGCAGAGATATGGAAAACTTTCATGTGCTTTTATGTGAAGTACAGGGGAGCCACAGGAGAGGAGGCTGGGCGTGGGAAGGACCACTGACCCCCCAAATATCTCTGCCACCTGCTGGCTGATATGTTAAATTCAATAGCTGGTATTTTGGCTCTTTAGTTTTTCATCCCTGTTAAAAAAATGCTTTTGATGCCGCTAATGTATCACATTGTTATTATTTACATCTTAGTGTGAATGAGCTTCAGGTGTTTTCTCTGAGCATATTTTGATAGTTTAAGGGGGAAAAAAGAGAGCCGTGTTGTACTTGGCGCTGGAGGAGGATGGATAAGGGAACCCAGAAATACCAATGACAGAACCATCTTGAGTGGTCTGAAAGTTCTGAAGACCTACTATGCCAACATAGAATTTACCTAAGGATGTCCTGTCTCTGCCTGTTTTCTCCTCCTTGTTTATCCTCTTCCTCCACTTCCTCCTACCTTCCCTCTTTCTTCCCCCTGATTCATTCCGCAACCAGAGTGTGTAATTCTTTCACTGAAATAGAATGGTGTTGACATGTTTTCACACAATTTTTAAAAGAAAAAAGACAACTTTAGCTTCACCTATTAAGACCTTTCCAGTCAACATAAATTTTACATATTACTTGTTTCTATTATGTTTTTGCTAAGGCAATATGAAGGAGTCTTAGCATGTTCAACAGTGGAGGAGCCAGATGAAGCTGATGGGGAGTTTGAAGCAAGGGGAATGTGACTACCAGGAATGAGGATCAGATATCCCAACCCTCAGATGAGGGCCAGCCTCCTGCATTCCCTAATACAGGATTCTGTAATATCATACTCTTGAGTTTAGCTAAAATCTGTCATAATGAGCAAAAAACTGTAGCTCCTGACTGTTTTGTTTACATACAGTAACACTGCAAAGGAGGATGTTCTTGGCTGACTAGAAAAGAGCCCTGTCAAAGACTTTCATGAGTATGAATCAACATAAGAACTTTGGCAACCAGAGTTCTCCTTCCAAAGATAGGCTGGAGGTCCTCAGGTAAAGGCTGAAGACCCATTTAAAAAGAGTGGTTCCTGCAGTGGGTGGAGCATTACTCTAAATGACTCTGAGGTCTTTTTCAACTTCAAGAGTGTTAGAGTCTATGAAATATTATCACCAAATCCTATGAATAGGCCATGACTAAGAGCCTGTCCCATCAACCAGGAAGACCAAATGTGTTTTCAGTGAAGAGTATTTAGTGAGATAAAGAACTTCATCTCCTCCCTAGTTTTGCACTCTTTTGAAGTTGCAAGAGGGTAACCTACTTTATGGGGGAAAAAATATATATATCTGTATATAGATATACCTTTATATATCTATATCTATATATAGATATATTTTATATCTATCTATCTATCTATATATATATATATCATCACGGATTTAATTATGTCCCCCCAAAAATGTGTGTATCAATTTTGCTGGACCATGATTCCCGGTATTGTGTGGTTGTCCTCCATTTTGTGATTGTAATTTTATGTTAAAGAAGATTAGGGTGGGATTGTATGTTACTAAGGTCACATCCCTGATCCAATGTAAAGGGAGTTTCCCTAGGGCGTGGCCTGCACCACCTTTCGTCTTACCAGAGATGAAAGGAAAGGGAAGCAAGCAGAGAATTGGGACCTCATACCACCAAGAGAGCAGCACCAGGAGCAGAACGCGTACTTTGGACCCAGGGTCCCTGCACCTGAGAAGCTGCTCGACCAGGGGAAGATTGATGAGAAGGACCTTCCTCAAGAGCCGACAGAGAGAGAAAGCCTTCCCTGGAGCTAACGCCCTGAATTTGGACTTTTAGCCTACTTTACTGTGAGGAAATAAATTACTCTTTGTTAAAGCCATCAGCTTGTGGTATGTCTGTTACAGCAGCACTAGATGACTAAGACGTGTATATATATATGTGTGTATATATATATTTCAGTTTCCTCATCTATCAAATAGGGATGATTGTTGCTATTGTTGTTAGGTGTCGCTTCTGACTCATAGTGACCCTGTTACAACAGAATGAAACACTGCCTAGTCCCGCGCCATCCTCATGATCGGTGTTATACTTGAGGCCATTGTTACAGCCACTGTGTCAGTCCACCTCGTTGAGGGTCTTCCTCTTTTTTGCTGACCTTCTGCTTTACCAAGCTTGATGTCCTTCTCCAGGGACTGATCCCTCCTGATAACATGTCCAAAGTATGTGAGACAAAGTCTTGCTATCTTCGCTTTTGAGGAGCATTCTGATTGTACTTCTTCCAAGACAGATTTGTTTGTTCTTTTGGCAGTCCGTGGTATATTCAATATTCTTCACCAGCACCATCATTCAAGGATGATAGAGCCTAATTCATAAGGTTTTATGAGGATTAGATGAGTCAGTTCATGTAGACTGCTTAGAACAGTGTCTGAACATAGGAAACATTAAATAAGTATTAGATGTTATTATTAATATTGTTATGTTGTGTTTTACAAACTATTTAACTGCCCATTTTCTAGGTAGCAGAACACAGCGGTGGCTCTGCAAACCAGACAAGGTGAAGAGCTTTGCTTACGTTCAAGCGAAGTTCTTCGTACCTGGTTACCCTTTATTCCAACAGGGAAGAATATAAAGCAAAGAAAAAGAAAACACAGTCTCGTTTTCTACCCCTCATCCTTTCAAATAACTGAATGTTAATAGGTTTGGATAAATATAAAACCTTCTAGAATTTATCCATGACTGAAAATCTTTGGTGGGATTTCAGTAATTGTAACTCATTCATTTGCTCTGAACTGTAGGTGAACTTCTTATTATGAAATAAAGCACATCTCTGAAAAGTTGAGCTTCAATTAAATTTTGGTCAAGGATCTCAGTTTAAACAAAGTAACAACTATTAATAATACTGTTTTGTCATTGATAATATTTCCCTAAGGTGTACCTTGAGGTGGCAGTAGGCTCATAGCAGTATGATGATGCTGTAAGGCTACCAATTAATAATGAGATGACTGTAGCCTAGAATCAAGATAAAGGAATTCTAGCTTCTTCCATCTTTAATGTTTATGCTAGATTTTATACTCCTTATATTGGTCAGCCAGCAGTCTCTGGTTCTTTCTGGCTTATTTTCACTCTGCTCATTTTTTTTCTGTGGCCAGAAACACAAATGGAACCCATTTTCCAAATGATTATTTATGTCCAATTTTGATTTGGACAGCCAAATGGCCTCTCTGCATGGTCCAGATTACACTTGGCTTTCTCGTTGCCAGCTGCACAGTCCTCTTGGCACGGTGAATGGTATAGGGAGGCATAATGTCCCATTGCTGTTCATGGCAGGTTGCATTTGCCTTGTTAGGCAATTTTAAGTACTTGCTGCACCACTTTGCAATTTGTGTCACTTGAATAGAAGTGGGAAGACTTTTAGAGAATTTCCAGAGAAAAATATAAAACAAACTCTTTGAAAATGTGAGAACATAATACATGCTTAGCAGATGGCATTGTCATTGGTGAATTGTAGATAATTATTATTCAGTTTTAGGTGGCACTTAAGTTCTTTGTCCAGGATGAGAAGATTCATTTGTATACATCATCATTATCCCTCCTGACATGTGCTTTGGTGACATTAATCTGTGTTTTATTTCCTGCAGCAGTAATGATGGGGTTGTCTTCCGTGGCTTTATTATGTTGCCATGTTTTTGCAGTGATCGTCCTTACAGTACAAAAGAAATATCTCATATGGGGATAAACTCCAAATAGCTGACATTTAACAGTCAGGCTGGCAAGCATCTAGTTTTGTTCCACTTTATTCTTTTTCCTTGTCAAGCTGAGTCCTGGGGAGTTGTTGTAGACTTCGGCCAAACTGGTAATTGTTTGTAATTTTGTGGCATCAGACATTGCTGAGGTGGAGCTTGTTTTCTAAAGACTATGTAGCTTGCACTGTAGAGTAGGTAGAACACGAGTCCAAGCCTCCATATGACTAGCTGATTTGAGGGAAGCTTGGGAAAAAGAATGGATCACCAGGGTTGCTGGTTTGGAGAAACCACCAATAGCTGCCATTGTAGTTGCAGTCACTGGCCTTTGCAGTTCAGAGGATCAGCTTCTAAATCTTGATAGTGGAAACACAAAGGGAAACAAATGTACCAGGGCCTGCTTTGAGGGCAGCGCGGATTGGCTTAGCAGTAGATATCCAGTGATCTAATTTTAAAGCTGCAATTCTTTTTTTTTTTAAAAAAAGGTCTTTTGTATCACTTTTAGTTGCATTAACAGAACAAATTACAAGAGCATGGCATATGTAAACAGAATATTGAAGAATATGATGATCAGTGACTATTGTCTGGACTTTAGCTCAACAGCCCCTCATAACAGCTTCGTATACAAAGCCCATTAAACACAGCGACTGATAAAATGAAATGAACTGATATTGTTTATTAATTTGTTAGATGTTTTAATAAAGCTGATCCCCAGGGCAGAATCAATCTGTGTTACCACTGCACATTGTATATACTACTACTAAGGCATTTAACATACTACCTTATAGTTGTTTGTTTTCATGTCTGTCTCCTTCAGATAAATGGGAGCTCCTGGAGGGCAGGAACTTGCTTCATTTATCTTTGATTCCCTTGTGTAAGCACAGTGCCTAGCACAGAATGGTTCTAGTGGTGTCTGGGGAATTGAATTGACCCAGATATTGCATCTGTTCTCTGAAGGATTTAAGCCAATGTTGAGCTACAGATTTTAAGTTGTACAGTAGGCATTGTGAAATTACAAATAAGGGGGAAAATAGGAAAGGAAAGAGGAGAGTGGGAAAGGAAAACTGCAGACATACTTCAGGTTTTCAGCCCCTCAGTTGTCACTGTCAGCTCCTCAGACCCAGGGATTGGGCTTCTGCCCTTAAAGTCTCCTCTGACCATGGGAAAATGAAACTGTTGATGTAGTTGTGTAGCAGGAAACTTCCTCCAGGCCAGGTAAGTTGCCTGCAGTCTAGAATCTCCTTGTAGACAATTGTACCTTGACATTTAATGTTAAGTAAAGCTCATACTAAGCAAGTATAAATCACCAGAAAGTTTCTACAAATTTCACCAAACCATTAATAATGGTGACCCTCATGGAAAGAGCAGAAACATGGAGGCCCGGTTTTAATATTATTTTAATCAATTTATTAAGCACTTACTAGTGTCATGTATTGAGCTAAGTGCTATACAAATATTACTTCATCTATTTTTCTTAACAACTCCATAGAGTAGGTAATATAATTATCCTCGTTTTATAGGTGAGGAAACTGGGGCACAGAGAAATAAAGTAACTTGTCCAAGGTCATATAGCCAGTATGCTATAGAGCTGAATTCATCCCCACCCAGGCAGTCTGGCTGCAGAATCCAGGGTTTTCTCTGTTACCTTACGTTGCTTCTCTCTCTCATTCAGTTGTTTAATGAAACACAGAGACTTGAAGAAGCTTCTAGCGCTAGGACTTTTTATGAACTCGGAGTCCTTGAGATTGCTATCTGAAGCTTCTATTTCCATTAAAAATATGTTTAATGGGCCCTGCCGCGTGCTGGACTCCAAAGGAAGGTCAGAAGTAAGTATGACGGTTCCTGTCCTCAAGAAGCATTTGATTGAGTGGGGGAGATAGTACATGGCAGTTGATTGAGTTGGAGAGATAGTATATGGCAGGGTTAATTGGGTGTCATAGGAGAGACCCAATCTGAGTGTGATAGGGATCAAGACAAGGCTCACATTTTGTTGAGGAGAGGAGATAAGGTTTTGTGGGACATTGGAGAAGGGTGGTCAAAGATTAACAAGACTTGGAGGTGAGGCAGTGGGAGCTTAATTTTAGGTACAAAAAAGAGAGAAACAGAGATCCAGAAACAGGGTGGAGCAGAAGGCTTAATGGAAGAACATGCATCTAGCACTGACTGGAGAAGAAGACAAGAGTGGGCTTTGGATGATAGACGAAGATGCATGCCCTTAATTTGGAAGACAGAAGGGAGAGTCTATGGACATTTTTGAGTAGGGAAATAATTTGCTTAAGAAAGATTTATCTATGGTGATGTGTAGGATGGAAGAGAGACAGGATGTGAGTAAAGATGTGTCACAGTGGTGCCAAGCAAGATGGGATAAAGTAGATAGATGTCTTAGTTATCTAGTGTTGCTATAACAGAAATACCACAAGTGGATAGCTTTAACAAAGAGAAATTTATTCTCTTACAGTCTGGGAGGCTAGAAGTCCAAATTCAGGGTGCCATCTCCAGGGGAAGGCTTTCTCTATCTGCTGGGGGAAGGTCCTTGTCATCATTCCTCCACTGGTCTAGGAGCTTCTCAGGACAGGGACCCCAGGTCCAAAGGATGTGCTCTGCTCCCGGTGCTGCTTTCTTGGTGGTATGAGGTCCCCTTGCCTCTCTGCTGGCTTTTCTCTTTTATATCTCTAAAGAGATTGGCTTAAAACACAATCTAATCTTGTAGATTGAGTCCTGCCTCATTAACGTAAGTGTCACTAATCCTATCTCATTAACATCATAGAGACAGGATTTACATCATGTAGGAAAATCACAAAATGGCAGACAATCACACAATACTGGGAAATCATGGCCTAGCCAAATTGATACACATATTTTTGGGGGACACAATTCAATACATAACAGTAGGATAACTGGAAAGGGATAAAAGTAAATGAGTGACTGCATTCATGAATTACAAAGGCAAAGAAGCATGGATTATTTTGCCAAGGTAGGTAAGGGGTACGGACTAATAAATCTGAAGGAATAGAAATTGTATACTATGCCATCTTACACTGGGTAGTAATTTTTGGGTTCTGTAGAGCTCAGAGGTTCATTGAATTATGCTAGCTACCTGACATCCTGGTCAGAGTCATGGTGGCAGAAAAAGGTGCCTCAGGCTATTTGTGAGGACTGTCAGACAGGATGTAGTGCTAAAGTGGAAACAAATTCCAGATCAAATTGAAGATCTAAAGAGTATTGATAGTGTGTAATGTTCATTGTGTATGCATTTTTATCTCAAATGAATTTTAAAGTACTCCTATTTTCAGAATTATTTCTTACTTTTTAGGTTTCCAAACTAACTACATTGTGTAGGTATATATTTTCACAAATCTCATAAAATATCTGTTCTTTTTCTGGTAGTAAAACATATGGGAAGGTTTTATTTTCCTCCTAGATTTGTGTGAGGAAAAATAATATGATTTTATTCATCAGTCGGGCTCTTTTTTTCTTTCATAGACTCATTTTTGGGATTTAACTCTCCCCACCCTCCCCTCAAAAAGGTGCATGTAAAACAGTTGGCAAAGTTCTCGGCACATAGGACTCAGATTGGCTTGATATTTTAGAGAGAGGCAATGTCTGTCACACACATGGTTAAAGGGCATGCTCTGAGGACAGAAAGATTTAGATTCAGATCCCTCTTCTATCAATTATTGGCTGTGTGGCCTCAGACAAGTTATTAGATAACCTTGATAACGTCACTTCTACATCTGCCACGTGGAGGTGATGAGATAGCTCAAGGAAGAAAGCATTAAATGAGATGATACATAGTACCTTCTCAAAGGGCTCAAGGAAAGTTAACTATATCCACTACCAGCGTCTCTGGGTGGTGCAGGCAGTTAACACACTTGGCTGCTAACCTAAGGGCTGGAAGTTCAAGTCCACCCACAGGCAACTCAGAAGAAAGGCCTGGCATTCTACTTCTAAAAAAATCAGCCTTTGAACTGGCCTGAAAGAGACTGGAGAAACCCCAAGAGTATGGCCCCCAGACACGCTTTTAGCTCAATGGTGAAGTCACTACCGAGGTTTACCATTCACCCAGGGATTGGACAGCCCCATAAAACAAAACAGGACTAATGAGGCACAGCAGTCCAGGGACAAGGACTAGAAGGCAGAAGGGGAAAGGAAAGCTGGTGATAGGGAACCCAAGGTTGAGTAAGGACAGTGTTGACATGTAGTGGGATTCTTAACCATTGTCGTAGGGCAATACGTGTACTGTTTAATGAGAAACTATTTTGTTCTATAAACCTTCATCTAAAGTGAGAATAGCAGCACAACTGGAAGAATGTAATCGATGTCACTGAATTGTGCATGTAGAAATTTTTGAAACGGTGTATCTTTGGCTATGTATATTTTCACCAAAAAAAAGAAGTTGAGAAGGGAGAGGGTTGACATGTCGTGGGGTTGTTAACCCATGTCATAAAACAATATGTGTACTGACTGTTTAATGAGAAACTATTTGTTCTGTAAACCTTCACCTAAAGTACAATCAAAAAAATAAAAAAATCAACCTTTGAAACCTTATGGAACACAGACTCAAATAGTAACTGAAAAAATTCCTGCTACCACTACACTGCTACCGCTGCCGTTACTACCACCCACCGCCACCATTACCACCATCACCGAAGCTCTTGTTGCTGGTTTAATTTCAACAAGGAAAATTTATTAGGTAAGCATCGTGCACTTCACCAAAAAAGTGTAGTTATGAAATGAAACATTATTGTATAATGGAAGTTTCTAGACAAGTTCTAATAGCCAAGTCAAGGATCTATTTTCATGCGACAGGTTTGCTGCTCAAATGAGTTAATCCTCCGTTATGCGTGTAGACGGGATTTTCTAGAGACTGAGCCTGAGGCAAGGATTGAAGAGTGAATACTTTGAGATCTACAAATCCAGGTCAGTGAGGTGATAAAAACGGAAGGGAGGCACGCGAGGAGGTGAAGCAATGACTTTCAGTGCTAGCTACCACTTCACAAGACCATGAAGGGACACAGCTAGTCGTTTGTCAGCTGCATTCACTTGGCATGCGGAACTTCTCTGGACAGGCGGGAAGAAAGAACCATGCCTCAGAATAGTGTGTGGGAGGGAGGTGAGAGAATTTACCTGCCCAGCTTCCACCCATCTCAGGCCCAGAATTTGCCCTCAGGAAGTTAACCCCTCCCCCCCGCCCCCTGCCAGGTTGCATTGGGCCACTTCAGCTGTCACCTCCCACATCTATAAATGGCAGGAGAACCCAGAGACTCCAGGTGGGTGACTGATAGGCCCAGCTGCAGGGAAAAGTTAACGAGTTAGCTTTTAACAGAGCAAGTAACCCTGGGGTGGAAACTTAGCTACCCAAGAGGGGGAGGTAGCATGCCCAAGGGAATATGAGGATATGCATAAGACTTGTGTTTGATACACACTGCTAACCCTTTTTGTGCTGATGAAATAATTGCTATTACACTCTTCTTTTTCTTTCTTTTTTTTTTTTGAACAACGTAAGTGCATTGCCATTAGTCAGTGTGCTTCATATT
This sequence comes from Trichechus manatus latirostris, assembly GCF_000243295.1. Taxonomy (NCBI): domain Eukaryota; kingdom Metazoa; phylum Chordata; class Mammalia; order Sirenia; family Trichechidae; genus Trichechus; species Trichechus manatus. The sequence continues at coordinate 5,906,461 of NW_004444022.1, forward strand.
AGAAATCACTGGTTAATGCTAACCAAAAGGTTGACAGCTCGAATCCACCAGCTGCTCATTGGAGACCCTCTGGGGCAGTTCTAATCTGTCCTGTAGGGTCTCTATAAGTCGGAATTGACTCGACAGCAATGGGTTTGGTTTGTTTTTGTATATCATTATTACTTGCCTAGATGCTGCAAAGCATGTTTTTAAGATTGCTCCCCACGTTCTTTGCCCTGTTTGCCTTTGGAAATAAATTGACTCCTAGTTATGTATTTATCACATAATACAATGAAAGATGGCAGTTTTAAGGTATTTTATGTTTCTAAAAAATGTTAAAGGCTTGATTTACTCACAGCATTTTGAATGCTGTAAATATTAACAAGCATCACTGTAGCAATGTGTTCTCAATTCCTGCTCTGAGCTTTTCTCATAGGAAAATTTCCTGATGATGAACCCAGGTTTCCTTATGTTTTTTTTTTTTTCTTTGGAGCACTTTTGTTTTACTAAAATCATGAGAGGATGGCACAGGATTGAGCAGTGTTTCCTTCTATTGTATGTAGTGTCACTGTGAGTCAGAACTGATTCGAAGGTACCTAATGACGACAAAACAGCATGTTTGGGACTGGAGCCCTGGTGGTGAAGTGGCTAAAGCGCTTGGCTGCTAACCGAAAGACTGGCGATTTGAACCCACCAGCCACTCTGCAGGAGAAAAATGTGGCAGTCTGCTTCTATAAAGATTACAGCATTGGAAGCACTGTGGGGCAGCTCTATCCTGTCCTGTAGGGTTGCTGTGAGTCGGAATTGACATGGCAGCAATGGTTTTTTTGTTTTTTGAATTTATGTTTGGGAAGCCAGATCAGTCAGTACTTCCTATAGGAAAAATAAATAAATCTAGTGCCATTTTAGAAAATGTGAAAGCATTTCACATTTAGAAAATGGGAAAATTATGCTTGTTTGCTTCTTAATAAATAGTGGCATAGTTTTATGTGTAGGAAAATGGATTTTTGATCATAGCCCTCAGACCAAACTCATATGATAGCTGGCTAGATCAGATGGTGTCAGAATGAGGCAGGCAAACCCAAGTAAATGGGCTTCCCAAAATGCTGGAATGCAAAGATATTTTTAGGACATCTGGGCTTTCTACCTTCCACTGCGTTCTTTCCTCCACTTCCCACTTCTCCTACGCGAGGATGGGACCTTCTGACTGCTGATTTTGGTTAAAGAATAAAGAGAACTCAATGTTAGTCTGAGTTCTTCTGGCATGATGATATAAGCCCTGAGTATTAAAGGATAGTGGTTTTGAAAGAATTGTGTTTCTCAGATCCCGTGAGACCCTACCTTGAATGTGACAGTGTACTGACATCTCTCTGCACTTCTTAGGAGTCCTGAGACCAGTAGCAGCCGCATGGAGGCATATTGTCTCTTTCTTTAATTAAACCAGGGAGTTAATCCAGTATTATTCTTTGTGTGTTCTTGTGAATGAGTGTGTGTGTTTGGTCATTCCATGCTCATCTGTAACCCTCAAGAAACCCTGCAGTGTGGTCATGCAGCTTAGGAAGGGAGGGGGACACACAATACTCATAAACTCCTCAGAAATAACGTGGGTCTTATTTCAATTTTGGATAGTATGGACTGAAAATGGAATCTTTGCATATTTTCTGGCTTTCATTAACACTTGTTTTAAAGACCCTTTTCAGTTCTTTGCAGCTAGATTATTCTTGAATGATGGCAGAGGTATCCAGCCATCAGTCTGTTCTCCTTTATTTGTCAAAAAGAAAAATAAAACCCTTCTGAAAAATCACAACAGATCATAATTATTTACCAGCAAGTTATCACTTAAACTCTGAAGGACTATTAAGAGAGTAAGAGAAGATGCATGTATGATGGTTAGGTTTGATGATTCTCATTGTTAAGCATCATAAAGGGAAAGAAAAAATGCACCATGTTTATCCAAGGGAATGTTACTGTTTAAAAATGGCATCCAAGTGTACTTTGAATACATGGCTAAATCCAACAGTAGTGTTTTCTTACCAACCGTAAAGTATTTTTTCTTGTGTTGTATATCAAATTCATATATAAGCTTGCTACTAAATTAACACAACGTTCTCAGATACCATCACTTATTTAATAACTCTCAATAAACCTTTATTGAGCACCTGCTATGGGTTAGGTATTCAGGATTCACAGATGAATAAAACAGAGTATCTATCCTCAGAGAACTCACAAGCTAGTGTGTGATTCAGAGAGCAATGAATAATGAATATAACATAATAAATGCTCTGAGAACATGATGAAGAGAGTGATTAATTCTGCTTGTGGGGGTGGAAAAGACTGCAGAGGAGGAAACTTTGATTTATGATTAAAAGATAAGTAGGTGTAGTAGTTAAGGTAAATAATGCTAGCTGCTGTAACAGATAAACTCCCAAATCTCAGTGGCTTAATACAATAGGAAATTTATTTCCCCTTCATATCACAGGCAATAACCCAAAGCCCAGTCAGTAGTGGTGGAAGGTAACTCTGCTCCACAGAGTGATTCAAGGGTGCTGGATCCTTTCTGCTTGTTGCTTTACCATCTTCCAGGTCCTTGGAATAAGTAGTGTGCAAATAGAAGGATTAATGGGCCAGAACAGTAAACGATCCCCATCATTTCCATTCACATTCTATTTTTTGGAACTCAGACACGTGGCCACATCTAACTGCAAGGGAGACTGGAAAATATATCTTAGCCATGTGCCCAAATAGAAGAAGAGAACACAAATATTAATAAATGTTGGTAATCTTACTACGAAGAGCCCTGGTGGTGCAACAGTTAAGTGCTCGGTTGCTAACTGAGAGGTTGGCAGTTCGAACCCACTCAGTAGCTTTGGGGAAGAAAGACCTGGGGATCTCTTTCCCTAAAGATTACAGCCAAGAAAACTCTGTGGGTCAGTTCTATTCTGTCACGTGGGATCACTTCACTATGAGTTGGAATAGACTTGATGTCACCCAACAATCTTTTTAAAGTTGGAAGTTTTTAGATTGGGAAGTTGGGGGTGGGTACCAATATAAACAGAAAAGAAGAGCATGAGAAAAACACAGTGATATGAAAAGTTTGGGAAGGAGGGGAGTATTCCTTTTTGGCTAGAGTACACAGCATGGTGGGCAGAGGGAGTTCATGAGAAGTAATGCTAGAAAGGTTGTTCAGAGCTGGATTGTAAAAGATCATAAATACCTTACTGAGAAATTGTTGTTTGTGTTAGAGTTACAGATTTCCATTGTTATTTTAACAATGTAAGTAAATGTTAATTGACTGATTTGCTGAGCTGAAGTTTATTTTTGGAATAAATGTTATATTCATTACATCTGAGGCATTATTTTTGATAATGCTTTTTTTTTAATTTGAACTTTAATTTTTCAGTAAGATTATAATTTCCTTGAAGGTAAAGACCACACTTATACTTCATAAATATTCCCTACAGCTTCCTTTGCTAAGTGGAAAGGTACTCAGTCAGCATTTAATTAATTAGCTGGTGGCTTAACAATGGCTTCGTGGAAATGGCTTTTATTCTTACAAGAAAGCAAGGTCGCTAGCCCATGGTACCATATCTGAAAAACTCAGGAGTTCATACTAACCAGCAACAGAGGGACATCTGTATTGGATGATCAAATCAAATATGTTAATTCCTTTGAGTTGGACATAATAGTGAAGACATATCCTTGTTTTCTAGGTATTTAAGATCTCAAATAAAATACATGACTGTCCTTGTAAAATCATTATATTTTTGAAGGTACTCTATTCAGTCTTATATTAGAATGTGTTTGGTTTAATTTACTATAAAACTAAACATTAATTTCCATTTTAAACTAGAAAACATTTTAAATATGCATGTGAATTTAGTCCCCCCTGAAAATGGTGGATTAATGGAACTCTCAGATAGAAGACTCTGCAGATATTCGATAAAAACACTTGACACTCCACCCAGTTCATTTTGTTCATTCCATGCCATAGTCATTATTACCATGGTCTCAGCTGTCTGTTAAACGGAAGCTTATAATCATAATAAATTGTTATGCTGGGCTTGGTTATGTTTATAATATGGATAAATAGTTCCTCTATTCCCGAAGCATTTTCATTAGTGATTTGCTCAAAAATTGAGGGCCTGCCAGTAAGAATGATGACCTAGCGTTCTCTCCCCATACCTAGCTTGTTGGTCTCTTGCATTTGTGACATGCTTACCTTATTGATAGTTATTCATTACGGTTCTGTGCTTTGCTTTTATTTGGAATTGCAGCAGGGTTATTAAAGTCATTTAGATTTCACTTCCCACCATTGGATCATAGTGTAGACATTAAACGGGTGACACATATTGTCAGCACTTTCAGATTATATGTGAAACTTAAAAGCAAATTTTGCCAAATTTCTAAGTGAGGTAAATTTGGTGCAGAATCTTAAATCTGTTTCTTTTAACTAAACAAACTATGAAGTGTTCCTCATTGGGGTTAATGAAAGCACCACCCTAAATGTACATTCTTATTTAATTCAACACTTGTTCGCGGAGCATCTTCCAAGAGCCAGTCTGTGAGAGGGTGTTGTGAATGCCAAAGAGAGGAGAACCTAACTCCCACCCTTGAGGTGCTCACCCAGTGAGGAGAGAAGATATCACGAAGGATGTGAGTCAGATTAGAACTAACATACACTAAAGTAAGCACTCAGTCGTTGTTCCACGGGGTTCACTCTTTCCTTAGGGAAGAAACAATCCTGAATATTCTTTACCTTCCATTTCTGAAGTGGGTGGACTAGGTTGGGAATGGAGGTGGGTAGAGAATGCAGAATGTAGGAAGCGTGAATAGTTTCCCAGTTATGTTGGTTACTTCTCTTCTTCCCCTACTTTTGAACACCATAAACAGTAATAACTCTCCTAACTTCCCTACTCACCTCTACTCTGTGCGCCTTAGTTTTGCTAAAGTTTTATTCTTCTGTTCTTCTGTTCTATTCTACATTAAATCTAGAGGTGATAAAGATGAAATTGATATAAACCAAAAAACAAACAAAAAAAAGCTGTCAAGTCAATTCCAACTCATAGCGACCCTATGTGGCAGAGTAGAACTATTTCACAGGGTTTCCAAGGTAGTAATCTTTACAGAAGCAGACTGCCACATCTTTCTCCTGTGGAGCAGCTTTTGGGTTTGGACTGCCAACGTTTTGGTTAGCAGCCAAGCACTTAGCCACTGCGCCACCAGGGCTCCTTTTTCATGACAGCAATGCCAAAATACCTTAAATTGATATGATGGAGTGCATAGTACTATTGGGGACAACCAGTCCAGTGTCCCTACCTTAAGGTCTAATAATAACAACTTCGGAGGGTTCCCCATGCTGCGTTTATAATTTTTTCTCCATTTCTCACTTAGACAGTGTTTTTATTTTAACTTACAACCTTTTTTGAATCAACATTATCCCCCCAAAAGCAGACTACCATATTAAATATCTGAAGATGAAAGAGAATAAAATTGCAGCAGCCTTGTAATATTTCAGTCTTTATTGGTTTAAATCAGTCTTCCTGTTACTTTAGGAGATGAATAAGAGTTAATTGCCTATGCGTTTTAATGATCACATGTGAAGAATTTATTTTAAATTCTCTTTGATTTTGTAGTTTTGATGACTTCACCCCTATTTCTCTAGTCTTTGGCTTATTCTATGAAACTCTATTGCTGTTAGTATATGTCATTTAAGACTGATTTTAGGAATGTGTTCCCTTTGCTTTCTGTGGGTATTTTGGCACTCTGATCTGATTTAACAGATTTATTTAACATTGTTGTTCAAAAGCAGGTATATGTCTTTAGAATTGTTCAGAAGTGTCTGACAATGACCCTGGGAGCTTACCCTGGGTTGCCTGGACAACAAGCCAGTTAGGAAAAGGTGGCAGAGGAGGGGCTGCCTCCTCCTCCCGGTGTGTAGAGCTATACCAAGCTCAGCTTCCTACAGGACCAGTGGCTTCCTCGCCTTGATGGGTGGACTGCAAAATCTGAGTGCTTGGCTTACTCAGGCAGTTCATATAAAGAGCTGACACCGCTCATTGAGACTGCTGTGGACAAGGCACAAATTTAGAGATTTCCCCTGGGCGCTCGTTACTCTTGCTATGCCTCTGTGGCAACCACATGTGTGTCGAACTAGAACCACTCTATAGGGTTTTTAAAGCCGCAACCTTTCAGAAGCAGATTGCCAGGCTTTTCTTCCGAGGCATCTCTGGATGAGTTCAAACCAGCAACCTTTTGCTTAGTAGTCGAGCATTTAACCATGTGCACCACCCATGGACTCTGTTTGCACTATTTTTGTTGTTGGTTGCCATTGAGTCAATTCTGATTCATGGTGACCCCATGTATGCAGATTAGAACTGCTCCATAGGGTTTTCAAGAAACAGATCTCCAGGAGACTCCGGCAAGATGGCGGTCTAGGCAGAAGCACCACGCCG
>NW_004444022.1:5921186-5931768 GCF_000243295.1 Trichechus manatus latirostris
CCCAGCCAATTGGAGAAAGAGGCAAAAAGTATTGTGCCAGCAGACCAGCAAACAACAAAGAACACACAGTCCGCCTGCTCAGACATAGTCAAATTAAAAAAAAAAAAAAAAAGAAACAGATCTCCAGGCCTGTCTTCTGAGGTGCCTCTGGGTAGGTTTGAACCTTCAACCTTATGGCTGGTAGTTGAGCATTTAACCATTCGTACTACACAGGGACTCCTGTTTACACTATAGACATATACAAATTGGAATGCGTTGTCTCCAATTGGTTGGAGCTGACTTTGTGGAGGTAGTGGAATCAGTACAGGATACCACTACTGGAACTTGACTATCAGCCTAAGAAATGGGAGTACTATAAAAGGGCTCACCTAATGAAACAGTCTGCTTTCCCAGTAGTTATAAGATTAACTAAGGTAGAAATTTACCTCTCTTGTACCTGTCTGGAGATAAGCAGTCCACAGGGACAGTGACCCAGGCTCCTTCTATCCTGTTGCTCTGTCACCCCAGGGCACTGTCTTTATCCAAGATGCCTCACCACCATTGTATCTGTATTTTAGGCAGCAGTAGGTGTGAGAGGGAAACCCTGGTGGCGTAGTGGTTAAGAGTTTGGCTGTTAACCAAGAGGTCGGCAGTTCAAACCCATCAGGCACTCATTGGAAACCCTATGGGGGCAGTTCTACTCCATCCTGTAGGGTTGCTATGACTCGGAATCAACTCAACAGTAATGGGTTTGGTAGCTTTTTGGTTTAGGGGTGAGAGGCGAGAGGAAGGGCATCCAGAAGATGCTGAAGGGGAGGCTGGGAAATGAAGTCATCCCCACTAAATCCCAGGTGGCAAAACTGCCAAATAACCTTGATAGAAGTCTGATTATACCAGTTGCCATCGAGTGGATTTTGACCCATGGAGCCCTGTGTGTGTCAGAGAAGGACTGAGCTCCATAGGTTTTCAGTGGATGATTTTTAGAAGTAGGCCACCAGGCCTTTCTTCCAAGGCACCTCTGGATGAACTCAAACTGCCAACCTTTCAGTTAGCAGCCAAGCATTTAACTGTTTTTACTACCCAGGGACTCCTGACTACTATATACTAGTCAGTCAAAAGGACTGTAGTTTTACAGAATCAACATTTAGGAAGAGTCAGTAAAACCCAACAGAAAACATACAAGTGACTTACAAAACATACATTTAGAGAACAGAAATTAGCCTCATCAGTTTGCCCATAGATGAGCCATTGTCCAATATATGGCTGAGAAAAGGCACAATTCTCTAGGGTGAATGATAAGGTAAGGACAATTGAGAAATGAGTTGGTTCTTTCATAAATTATACTGAATAAACAATACGGAAAAACAGATGAATCAATAAATGGGGCCATTCATTCAACATTTTACTTTATGCCTAGTAGGTGCCAGTTATGGTGTTAGGAATTATGAAAGTGAGATTGAATGAGACATAGTTTTTGTTCTGGAGTAGCTCATGTTTTAATGAGGGAGACAAATGCGTAATTAGAAGATTGTAATGAATATCCCCAGATAAAATCAAGGGTTCCATAAAAGAAAGGAAGAATGGATACTGGTGGGCAACTAGCAGTCTCTGATCCAGTTAGTATATTAATTAATTTTCTCAACAAATGTTTATTAAGTGTCCTCTAGGTGCTAGTCCTGCCCTAGGTATTGGTGTTACAGCAGTAATCAATGTACAGTAATATATGTATAGTGAAGAGTCTGGGGTTTATACATACAAAGTCTACAAGAGTGGTTACTTCTAGGGATGGATACACTTCTGAATAGTAAACTATTTTTTTAAAATGCATGTCTTTTCATTACTTTTAAAATGGTAAACGTGACCATTGCCATCAAGTTGATTCCAACTCATAGCGACCCTGTAGGACAGAGTAGAACTGCCCCACAGGGTTTTCAAGGAGCACCTGGTGAATTCAAACTGCCGACCTTTTGGTTAGCAGCCGAACTCTTAACCACTCCATCACCAGGGCTCCTTTAAAATGGTAGTAGCAATCAAATGGGAGCATAGAGTATCAAAAGACCCAGGATCATCTGGATAGAAAAAATCACATGGCAAATGCATACAGCCAGGAGACAGCAGACCATTTGTGAACTCGGGGTTGTACATGGATCTTTGTATAAAGGAAAGAAGAGTTAAGTTTCTGCACACCAAAGATGGAACAAGACCCTAAGTCTTGAACCTTGAACCACATCCTAAGGCCGTTCTCTGACAGTGTTCTCAACACAAGTTGTGATTCGTTACTGATGGAACTTTGGGGGATATACACCATAAACACTGGGAGGTGAAGGAATGAGTTGCTGCCAGGTAAGCAGTAAGAGTTAAAAGGGAATCAGGCAAAAGCAAATACTACAAGGAATGTGTAGGATATAGGGATTGCTATTATCCTTATTTTACGTTTGAGGAAACTGAGTAACTAACAGTTAAATATGTCTTCTAAGATTGCACAAATATATGATGCCAGGATTTGCACTCGCGCAGTCTGTCTCTAGAGTCTTCATACAATTAATTGATATTGATGGCTTAAAACTGTAGAGAAGTTGTAGAATAAGAATGCAGAATAAAAAAAAAAATCTGTATCTTTTTTAGTACACAAATTTAATCATTTTAATTTGCATTATAGTTGCATTGTATCAGTGAAGCAAATCATTCCAGAAGAGTGAAGAAGTCTTTATAATTTAATAATTCCTTCTTAACTTTGCTTTTCTAAATATATATTTTTGAATATATTACATTTCCTCAAAACAAAGCTCATTCATGTTCTTTATATCAATTGTAGTCCACCAGTGTCCTTCCTACATGGCAAGGCCTTGTAATAAACCTTATGTAAAAAGAATAATATGACAACAGTTCCACTAACCAAAGGCCTGTAGAATAGTTGACAAGGGCAAAGTCAATTGGGTTGAAGGTAATTATGAATATTTTTTAACTGGTAAATATTTTGATGGCAAGATTCTTGAAACTGTTCAGCTGATCTATTCACATACATGCGTAAGAGACAGCAGGAGGCGCATATAGTGCTAACTGTAATGATGCATTATGTTTATTTTTTTTATTGTGCTTTAGGTGGAAGTTTACAGCTCAAGTTAATTTCTCATTCAAAAATTTATACACATATTGTTTTGTGACATTAGTTGCAATCCCCACAATGTGACAGCATGCTCCTTCAAATTATTTATCTTTATCTATCTATCCAGCCAAGAAACATGTATGTGTATGTATATGGAGAGGATATATAGAGATACATAGATGTAAATTTATATGTAATTTTTATATAATTTTTTACTGTCTTTTATAATTTTGTACTTTTATTGAATGTTTGGTTTTTATTGTTTTGAAATAAAGGTCCCTTTTAATCTATTTTAGTTTTCTGTTGAGACTCACCTGTTTAGTCACTCAGTGAGAAAGCATAAAAAAAATACTTCTTTTCATGTTTATCAGAGATAATTTAAATTTTGGGTGCCTGTCAAGAACGTGTAGACCGCTTGATTTTAGAAGCTTTTACTGAAAGATATTGTTTCATGTACACACAGTTGCCTCTTACATTGTGTGGGCGGTAATGCTGTAAGTTATTATTCAAGCTAGAAATGACTTCATTTGATATCCTCTGTTTTTTTTTTTTTTTTCCAGTTACCAATTTTAAGTAGTATGTTCAGCCAAACAATTTAGGTGTAATTTTTATTTACTCAGCTGTTTTGTCCCTTGTATTCTGTTTAGAGATATCTGAAAGTTTATTTTTTTAGTAGAGTATAGAATTTGCTCATTTCCCTCTCAGTTCACTTCTTTTTCAGCATCCAGCTAAATAGGCTCTGTCAGTTTTCCCAAATCTAAATCCAATTTTCTGTTCTATCTAGTCATGCTCTCTTTTACTTATCATAATATGTAATGTAATCTTAGCTAGTCTGGTTAGACTGTCGTCAACATCATTTCCATAACTCGGATGAATGTGGCTTAATGTATTATAACACTATTTGGGCTGTAACTGGATTCTAGTAACTTATTATTCTGCTAGCAGTGGCCTGCAGTAGGCGGGGACAGTAGATAGCCGGAAGCCTTCCCAGCTCAAAAATAACTTTTTCCTGTAGACTACCAACTAGAAATCCATTTGGATTAACAAATTCTCTTAAAATGTCAACGCTTGCTGGGGATGTTAATCCAATCAGCCTTTCACACCTTAGTGCATGAGATAATACTTTAATAAGACAATCCTATTCTTTTCCTTTTAGTACCTAATTAAGCTCAGTCACAGTGATGTAGGTATTTAGATAGTATAGGTAAAGTGGTGCCTTAGCAGCAGCTTCCCTGGCCTCTTAGTAGCATGGCCAAAAGACTGCTTTTAAGTTTCCCTAATTTATAAATAGCACTTCTCAAACATGTATGAGATTCACATGGGGATCTTAATGAGCTGCAGACTGATTCAGCAGGTCTTGAGTACAGCCCAAGATTCTGCATTTCTGACAAGCTCCCAGGTGATGCTGATGTTGCTGGTCTTAAAAACCACATTTGAGTAGCACAGCGATAAAATACCCAATATGTCCGTGAAGAAGTTATGGAGATAAGTGACTTTTTGGATATTCTTCCATTTCTAAATTTTCTTTCAGTTCCTGTTATAGAGATTTCTTTCCCTTCTAAATAAATTTACTCTCAGTACAGCAGCTTTTTTCTTTAACTGTCGCAAATCATACATAACACATCGATTCAATGTTTTTAAGTGTGCGATTCAGTGGTACCAATTACATCAATCATGTTGTGCAACCATTCAAGCAATAAGATTTCTGATCTGTTTCCTTTCCAGTTCTCTTTCTTTTATTCAGTAGATATGACTGCCAAGCAAATCCTGCCAGTGCAAAATGTGTCTTTTCTTGCGGCTGGACCGGTCCTTCATATTATGTTTGCTTTGTGAAATGTTCTAAGCTCATACATTTGAGATCTAACTTCAAGTGAATAAACTTGCCCTTTTTAAATGTGAAATTTTCAGTATACTCAGCAGCAGCCAAAGTGCCATATCTCTCTGATTGCGTGTTACTGGGTGATGGAGTGTTGCCTCTCACTGGCCCAGCTCTGCCATTTCTGACCCTGCTGACCATGGCTCTTGTGGCTTCTGGGATCTTCTATGTCCTGCTCCTCCTGCTGCTTTCTGACTAGTCCTTTGCAGTGCACTTTCTTAACTTTGCTTCCTTCCTCTGGTATTTCCAACTTCTTACACTTTGAAATGTCCTTGTCCCCGTCTTTGCGTGTCATCGTATTCCTTTTTAAGATACTGCTCACATGTTGGTCACTTCTCCCTGCTATGTAAAGAGCTTTGCATAATTCTCCTTTAGCACTTACCATCTATTACAGTCTTTTATTTATGTGTTTGCCTTAGCACTGGGATGTGAGCCATTCAAGAATGAAAACATTATCTTGTTCATCTTTGTTTTTGGAACTTCTAGTACAATATCTGGTACCTACCGGACATAGAATAAATGCTGAATAAATGACTACGTTTATTTATTTTTCTTTTTTTATTGTTGTAGTTTAAATGAAGTTTATATTTCAAGATAGTCTCCCATACAAAATTTTAGACATACATTGTTATGTGGCCCTAATTGCTCACCCCATTCTGCGACAGCACACTCTTCCTTTCCATCCCAGATTCCCCATGTCCATTCCACCAGCTCCTAACTCTCTCTGCCTTCCCATCTCACCTCTGGACAGAAGCTGCCCTTTTGGTCTATTGTATCTACTTGACTAAGAGTCACACTCTTCACAAGTATCACTTTATGTCCCACAGTCCAGTCCAATCCCTGTCTGAAGAGTTGGCGTCGGAAATTGTTTCAGTTCTGGGCTAATAGAGAATCCAGGGGCCATGCTTTCCGGGGTTCCTCCAGTCTCAGTCAGACCATTAAGTCTGGTCTTCTTACTAGAATTTGAATTCTACAGCCCATCTTTCTGCTGCTCCATCAGGGACTCTCTACAAATGACTACATTTATTGATGAGCTTGTTTTTCCATATTATTTACTCTGTATGATTTATGTTTCTAAAAAAACTTCATTTTAAATTGCTCCTAATTTTATCATTTGCCCCATGTAACTTGCCTTTCCTCAGCCTTAATTCATCTACAATCATGGCCAAACCAATGAGGTCTTTCTGTTCTTCATATGAATCATCTACAATCATTTGTATCTTTTCTGCTAGGTTTTACTGATTATTCCTCAATGCTGGTTCTGTAAAACTGTGATCCTTTTTACTGACTAGTTTATATATGTTGTAGTTAGACATCCTGTAGAGGTAATTTGGCAGTTTTGCCACCTGGGAGCAATAGACACTCTTGATGTTACTTGCTATCTATGGACCTCATGCAATGGAGCGATGCTTTCAGTTACAGCTTTCAGGCGATGCATGAAATGTTTTGTCCCTGACATTCAAATGGCCCCTGCAATGCATCCTGCCTTTTACAGGATCAGAATGACTTTGCTAAAACTGGAAGCCCAATTCATTAATTTCCTGTTGGTGATATATAACGTAGCCTTATAATATTATGCATTCAGTAAATGTCAGCAGTAGTAATAGAACTGTTTATAATTGGGTAGGACCCCTGTGTATGAAACTAAATTATGATGAATGAGTTACTCAATAGATGAGGGAAAATAACCTTTAGGTAGTGTCAGAAGCTGGGTGGTACCGGGTTATATATGCAGGAGGAGGCGCTGAGACTTTAACACCAGCGGGTGGGCTGACGTGCTAAGACGGGTGATATATATAGGGTGGTGGGCCAGGCCTCAAGAGGGACCTGGGAATGAAGGGTTAGCACGAAACTCAAGATCTGCAATAAGGTTAACAGTCTAGAGCTGACTGCTTCGTAATCAGGCACTTTCATTCAGATACTTCTTGGAGGTCAGAACTCACTTAAGACCCAAACCGAGGAAGACAGACCAGGTAGCAAGAGCCCGGCTGAGGAGTCCAGGAGCAGGAGGAACCAAAAACTCAGTAAAATTACCTGTATAGGAGAGATGAGGCACCGTGGTTTTTCTCTCTCAGGATAAACGTCAACAACAGCAGAGTCCATGCTGACTCACAGATACCCCTTAGGGTTTCCAAGGCTGTAAATCGCTCCGGAAGCAGACTGCTACATTGTTCTCCTATGGAGCTGCTGTTGGTTCAACCACTGTGCCGCCAGGGATCCTTTTCCACTCCCCCAAAAGGGTAGGCTGAGTACCAACAGAATTAAATGACTAGAGGAAGAGTGAAGGGGAAGGGAAAGGCTATTCTTAATAAAAATTGACCTTTTTTTTTTTTTCGCCAGGAATTCAGAACCATCTTGACAACTGTATTGGTGAGGAATGAAGGGAAAGGGGGACATAAAATGAGATGGTTGTCATTAGTTGCCGTCGAGTCAGTTCCAACTCATGATGACCCCGTGTGTGTCAGAGTAGAACTGCTTATAGGGTTTTCAAGGCTGTGACCTTTAGGAAACAGATCAGCAGGCCTATCTTCTGAGGCACCGCTGGGAGGATTCAAACTGCCAACCTTTCGGCTAGTAGCTGAGCACTTAACCATTTACACTGCCCAGGGACTCTTATATAGCTATAGGGTGTGTATTTTGACTGGATGGTAGAGAGGCTACTGGCAATGAGAATTTTCCTTTTTCCACTTAAACGTGTAATGGAGGAAAGGTCCTCTACGAAGGTCTCAGTCTTTTCATAGCTGTGCCACTTGTGGTAACCCACTGAGAAAGGATGATTTCGAATAGAAGATTGATTAATGTATTGGCATTCTAATCTTAACCATCGTGAACTATGGTTTTATTACATGTAAATAAATCTTAACTTCTCTTTCCCTCTTGCACAACTTTCTAGAAACTCCAGGACAAGATCCATTTAAATCCTGGTAAAGGCCAAGTGCCTGACCTCAACAACAACAACAAAAGCCTATATAGCTTATGGACATCATTTACTCAGCTTGCCCCATGGAGAGCATGATCAGTTTTATACTGACTTATATACTGACGTCTTCCGGGTCCTTGGCTCCTGATCCATGAATCTAGCTAGGTCAGTCAGACAGACCTTGGCTTCTGATAGGGTTCCTCCTCATGATGCCTCCTCTGTTTTTGGAATTTATAATAAAGTTTGCTTGGTCACCCTACCAGCTCAGATAATAGCAGGACTCCTGTTGCCACCCAGACTTAACCTTTCACTTTTGGGGAATTTGCCACTCACCTTGTGGTTCTCACCATTTTTTCTACCCCAGCCATTGCTCAAAAATATTTTCAACAAATATTTCATGAGTATGTGCTGCATGCCATGTAAGATGCTAGCCCCTGGGGTGGTTACAAGGTGAATAAAATTCAGCCTTTATGCGCTCGCTTCAGACCAGATCTCATTTTAATTTCTCTTTTTCATCTCTGTCGTCATTGTAACAATGGGCTTTTGAGACCTACTAGTTTGCTTTGAGGAGTAAGCCAGTTGCTGCTGAGGCAACTCCTGCGAGTAGAATTGTGCTCCACAGGGTTTTCAGTGGCTGAGTTTTCAGAAGTAGATAGCTGGGCCTTTCTTCTGAGGTACCTTTGAGTAGACTCAAACTTCCAACCTTTTGGTTAGCAGATGAATGTGTTAACTGTTTGTACCACCCAGGAACATTAACTGCACTGAATTAACGATTATTTTTAATTGTCAAATTATAGGTAATAACTTTGACCGCCGTTCTCTATTTTTTATTTTGCCTCATTATGTTTCGTTTGCCTTTTTCTTCTCTCAGCTTGCAGTCCGTACTATCATATGAGGAGAACACAGCCATTTCCTTACGTGGTATTATTTCCTGGCTCCCAGTCTATATTCTCAGTTGGAGCAACTTTACAATATGATCCTTTTGCTTTTTTTCTGAGTCAAATATGTATATTGTGATATGCCAGAAATGGCCACAGATCTATCTTATCCAAAGAGTATAAATCTGTTTAATCACTTCCTTTACAATTAACCTTTCTTCAGGATGATCTTGGAAATGCTGGGGTTGTTTTTTCTTGACTTTCTAAATATCTCCCTGTAATAATATATTCTACTTCCAGAGGGGTTAGTGGTTTGGTTGGGATGCTCTTCTGGTTAGCATAGCTCCTTTTGGCATCTTCATGCCAATTCCTTGATGATTACCGTCAAACTTTTCTATCCAGTGTCAGTTTTTTACTTGGACTCTGTTCTCTCTCTCTGTCTCTCTCTTTCTCTTGCTTGCTTGTGCTCCAAGTTCTTCCTAAGAAAATTATTTTATTAGTTCCTTTATAACAAATATTCCAACTTCTGTGAAAGAAAATAAGTCAAGGAGGCTTCCAGTAAAAATGCAAATAAAGCAGGACAGTTAAAGTCAGAAAAGAAAATCAAAACTACCGTAGAGGAAACTCTTTATGGAGTTTTTAGTAGTGAATCTCTGAAAACTGGCAGTCCCTATAAATCAAAGGCAAGAGGTATGAAAATAAAATAATACAAGACCAGGGAGATAACTTATGTACTGTATAAAGCAGAGGAGAAAAGGTACAGTGGTGTGTGATTTTATCCTTCAGTATTCAGGTGATCTATTGACAAAAAATTGTTTTCTCTAGTATGAGATGAGTCAAGAATTGGTGACGAACATAGGAAACATTGAAGGGAAAACTGCCAGGCAAAGAAAGAGGTGAGAAAAGAGCTAACTATTTTCTGAAGCCACGATGTTCTAGAAACTTGAAGAGTACTCACAGATTTGTTATATCTAGCCCTGTACTGTCCAATATGGTAGCCACTAGCTACATGTGGCTATAAAGTACTTGAAATGTAGCTAGTCCAAATTAAGATGTGCTTTCAAGTGCAACATACATACCAGATTCCAAGACTTAATACTACAAAAAGAAAGAGAGAATTTAAAATATCTCATTAATAATTTTTATATTGATTATATGCAGAAATGATAATATTTTGGATATATTGGGAAAAATTAAATGTTCTTAAAATTAAATTCACTTTTTTTCCCATACAAAGATTTATACATACACTGTTTTGTGACTCTAATTGTTCTCCCCATATTGTGACAGCACACTCCCCCTTCCCACCCCTGTGTCCCCATGTCTATTCAGTCAGCTCCTAACCCTCTCTGCCTTCCCATCTCACCTCTGGACAGAAGCTGCCCATTTAGTCTCTTGTATCTACTTGAACTAAGAGGCACACTCCACACGAGTATCACTTTATGTCCCACAGTCCAGGCCAATCCCTGTCTGAAGAGTTGGCCTCAGAAATTGTTTTAGTTCTAGGCTGATAGAGAATCCAGGGGCCGTGCTTTCCGGGGTTCCCCCAGTCTCCGTCAGACCATTAAGTCTGGTCTTCTTACTAGAATTTGAGTTCTGCATCCCATCTTTCTCCCACTACATCCAAGACTCTTTGTTGTGTTCCCTGTCAGGGCGGTCATTGGTGGTAGCCGAGCACTACCTAGTTCTTGTCTCAGGCTGATGAAGTCTCTGGTTTATGTGGCTCTTTCTGTCTCTTGGGCTACTACTTCCCTTGTGTCTTTGGTGGTCTTCACTCTCCTTTACTCCAGGTGGTTGGGACCAATTGATGCATCTTAGATGGC
>NW_004444022.1:5932824-5946528 GCF_000243295.1 Trichechus manatus latirostris
GGTTATCTGCTTCCTCTCCTGTTTTTCTTTTGTCAGTTTGGCCAATGGTTTATCAATTTTGTTGATCTTTTCAAAGAACCAGGTTTTGGTCCTGTTAACTCCTTCAGTCGTTTTTCTATTCTCTTAAATTCAACTTTTTAATGTGACTAAAGAAAATTTAATCTTACTTATGTAGCTCCTATTGTAATTCTATCGGACAGTGCTGGTCTAACCCTCTACCATGTTAGTCTGACTACCTTGTATCTCTGTGCCATTTGAACTTCCAGTAGTTAGCTTTCTTGCGTGAGTGATTTCACTTTCTTCTCATATTTTCCCTGTGAGTTTGTTATTTATTTATTTTTTTAGGTAGTTATTTTATCTGTTTTAGGAACTATTTTTAAAATAGGAAGTGGACGTGAGTAAAGAGAATGAACAGCATAATTGGAGAATTATTTTTATAGGCAGGCCCTGGAGAAAATCTTTTGAAATTAAGGATTTTTAAGTACTTCTTAGGTAAAAACTCCTGTCAAATTTTCATTATTGATAGATACACTACACAAAAAGCCCTTAGGAGAATAAATTGATTCAGGATATGAGTACCAGTTGCCATCAAGTCGATTTTAATTCATGGCAACCGCATGTGTGACATAGTAGAACTGTGCTCCATAGTTCTTTCAATGGCTGATTTTTCAGAAGTAGATCTCCAGGACTTTCTTCTGATGTACCTGTGGGTAGACTTGAAGTGCTAACCTTTTCATTATCAGCTGAATGCTTAACCATTTATGCCACCCATGGACTTCTGTTTCAAAATAATTCTTTTTCATTCTGATTAGTAGGAATAGATATTGTATCTTTTTTGAAAAAGAAACTGTGAACGGTTGTTAAAGATTCGTGAAGTCTTGGCCACATTGTACATTTTTTCTTTAATTACATTTCTAACTTGGAAATTTAATTTTGCATGCCTTTAAAATATATGTGTCCATATCCATGTCCTCAGTGTATTTGACTATTCTGAGAAAAAAAATATGAACTCTCCCATCCAGGGTTGAGAAAGAGAACAATATTGAATGAATATTGAATGATTGATTTGTACTTCATGCCCTAGTTCTGTGATCTTAGGCAAGTTCCTTCATCTCACCAAGCCAAAGTTTTCTCAAATGTAATACAGAGATAATTATGACAGCTACTCATTGGATTGTTGTGAGGATTAAATGGGATAACTATCTAAAACATTTAGCACAGTGGCTGGCCTGTAAGTGCTCAGTAAATAGTTTTATATATATAACTTTGATTCTGAAAAACACAGTCTTCGTTTAGCTCTGCATATTTTGGCTCTATTTTCTTCTAGTGGGGTGAATCAACAGAAGGCTAAGTGATTTTTCCAACATGAGTTAAAAGCACTCTTGGCATTAGACATCAAGTTTCAACCCTTCTATGCCCTGGGCTAGGAGCAAGAAATTATTGCTGGCCACAGTTCAGATTCTGGGGGCGAGGCTGGAGTGACTGCAGTGCTGACATCCCTTTGTTGAAATCAGGAGGAGCCTTACAGTAATGCTGACACTGATGTTGTATCAGTTATGCCCCCTAGTTACTGATGGGCTGAGGATGACCCAGTTAAACACAGATGGCTGGAACCAACTGCGGGAGGCAAGACCTGGAATTAGATCATTCCATTATGGGGTAAAAGTGAGGATAGGAAGGCCAGGCAGACCATAAAATCAGAGATTATTGCAACAAAGAAGCTTGTATTCATTATCAGGAGGCCCAACGTATGTGGCATAGTAACAAGAATATCTGACCACAGACCACACCTAGGCACTGAGCTTTCTTGACATTGGCAGTATTTGAAGATCCACTCTATTCACATCAGGGTCATCTGTCAGAAGAACCTGGAATAAAATGGCAGGACTCAGGACTGCAGGAGTGAGCTTGGAAAGGTAGGATCACAGTTCTAGGCATGCTGAGCATGCTGCTGGGGTAAAAGCTCAGAAAGGATATGTTTACTAGAATTCATGTATGAGGAAGATGAGGGGACCTCAATAACAGATAGAGGCTGGTTTTTAGGATTGAGCCACAGCAGACTTATAGCAAGATCAGCTGGTGCTGATCATTCCTTAAGGAACAATATTGATCAGTATTGTCCCTTGCATCTGTCTTGCATGAGTCTCAGAACCTGAAATGAGGCTGGGTGTGCAGGCTGGAAGGGAGGAGAGGGTAAAAGTCTATTAAATACCCTCCTCTTCAAGAAGAAAACTAAGAGGAGTAGTCAAGTTATGACAATCTCAACAGTCAGTGTGACAAATATGGGTATCACAGAGATGGGTGGAAATACCAGTAATGCCTTTAACTGTTGAATGAAACTTGGAGCCAAGGATTCCTCTGTAGAAAGTGAAGCCTCTTAGTGTGAGATGCATTGTACCTTAGCAGATAAGTAAGTCAGTTGTAGAGTCAGGCTGCTGGTTCCACTCTTTGTGCCTTTGTGTAAATTACTTCACTTTTCTAAGTCTCAGTCTCCTCATCTGTAAAACAGACATGAATTATAGGACTCAGTCAATGTCACTGAACTGTGCATGTAGAAATTTTTGAAATGGTGTATCTTTGGCTATGTGTATTTTCACCAAAAAAAAAAAAAAGGTTGAGAAGTTAAAGGTTTGATATGTTGTGGGGTTGTTAACCAATGTCATAAAACAACATGTGTACTACTGTTTCATGAGAAACTATTTCTGTAAGCCTTCACCTGAAGTACAATAAAAAATAAATTAATTAATTAATTTAAAAAAAATTATAGGACTCACCTCATAGGAGTTCTATGATGTTTAAATTAATCCATCTAGAGTACCTGACATATGTGTAGGTACTCAGTAAATGTTAATAATTACCATTCTTACATAATTTCTAATCTTAGTTTTACTGTTGGCAGGAGTTACAGTAGACAGTTACTTCTTTGATGACTTCAAAAATGTAGTCTTTTAACTTAGAACTTTATTGTAACCAAAGCAAATTGTAGACCCAGTGTTTGCAGTTGCTAGAAATGTACTGACTCACTAATCTTGTCAGTTTATGAATAAGACTCTCCTGGTCAAGGACCAAAGTGCCTGGAACCTCTGAATAAATGAAGGACAGAAGGACATGAAATATGTAAGGAAGGAATTGGGAAGGAAGGGTTTGTAGCCAGAGTGGAGAGGCAGTGTGAGAAAGTAAGCTTTCATCCAGGCAATAGTTTTGCACCTTCATGTTATCACAATGGGAGATTTATTCTCCATACTTAATATCTCTATTCTCACCCATGTCCATTCATTCTCACTGCTAGCATGCTAATGTAAGCCTGCATCATGTCTCACCTGGACTCCCACCATGGCCTCCTGCTTAGTCTCCCCGTGTCTACTCTTGCTTCTTCTGATCCATCCTCTCCACATCATGGAAATGATCCTTCTCAAAACATGTGACTGACCTGCCTCCCTTTACTGCTTAAAACCCTCCAAAGTCTTTACATTGCTTATGGAAGAATAAGTAAAATCATTAAAGTGCTTTAAAGTCCCTGCATGTTCTGACCGCTGCCCACATCACCAGCTCATCTCCCACTCTGCTCCCTCTCATCTCATCTCTGCACTTCTTTCCAGTCTCAAACACCCATGTTCCTCTCTGTCTCAGGACTTTACAGCAAGGGACACCAGAAATGGATTCCCCCGACTCCCTTCCATTCTCCTGCCCTTCTCCTTCCCTGAGTTAAGCCTTCCTTGATTTCTTTGACCTGATCACCTCCCATTGTTAAATGCTGTCTTTGCATTCTGTCCTCCTTTGTAGTACATTATCGCAACTGTATTAAATAAATCACTTGTTTAATGTCTGTCTTCTCAGCTAGAATTTAAACATCATGAAGGCATAAAATCTGTCTGCCTTGTTCCTTGAGGCATTCTGAGTGCCTGACATGGCACCTGGCACATGATGGGTGATGATTAAATATTTGTGAAAAGAATGAAAAAAGAAAAGAGTAAAGAAATAGGACCAAGACAGAGCAAAGAGATGTGACAGTGTTGTTAGCTTTTAAAAAATAACCTCAAAGGGATACTGGGTTGGAGGAAGAGGAAGATAGAAGTTATATCAGAAAGACTAGAGAAATCAGGGGTAATGAGGTGATTTTATGAGGTGAGAGTGTGTAAAAGAGACAGACAGTATCCTGGGATCACTAGAGGTGAAATAGAGGACAGTTTGCAGATCCTAGAAAGAAAAAAGGCAGTCAGTCACAATGAACTGCAATCTAAGCAAGCAAGCATCTTGTGCAGCTTAGGGTAATAACTTACTAACTTTCTTGTACAAAAGCAAAGGAAACTGACCTTGTTTAGCTCCATGCTAAACCCACTGGGATGCACGTGAGATCATGGCCAACTCTTCAAACATTAGTCTTTGCTGCTTTGCAGCTGCACCTGAAAATCCCCCAATGAATAGCTGTCAGTCTGAATAGCCCAGTGAATGTTAGGATGGTAGTGTTTTAACAAAACTGGGGTTGCGGGGAAGCCTACAAAACAGCTGAATGCCAAAGCAAGCACTGATGATGTATATTCAGTTTGAAGCCTTCTGTTCCAGAAAATGCCACAGTAGATCTTGTCTAATTTACATACATCTTTATGGCACCAATTTATCTACCTAGCAAACCCCTTCTCCTGTGTTCATTGTTAAGTGCTGTGGGGTCAGTTCCGACTCACAGCAACCCTATGCACAACAGAACAAAACAGTGCCCAGTCTGGCGTCATCCTCATAATTGTTGCCATGTTTGAGCCCATTGTCATAGCCACTGTCTCAATCCATCTTGTCGAGGGTCTTCCTCCTTTTCATTGACCCTCTCCTTTACCAAGCATGATGTCCTCCTCCAGGGCCTGGTCCCTCCTGATGACATGTCCAAAGTACATGAGATGGAATCTTACCATCCTCGCTTCTAAGGAGCAGTCTGGCTGTACTTCTTCCAAGTCAGATTTGTTCGTTCTTCTGGCAGTCTATGGTGTATTCAGTATTTTTCGCCAACACCATAATTCAGAGGCATCAATTCTTCTTTATTCTTCCTTATTCATTGTCAAGCTTTTGCATGCACATAAGGCAATTGAAAACTCCATGGTTTGTGTCAGGCATACCTTCGTCCTCAAGGAAGAAGGACCTGGCCATCTAAAAATTGGCCAGTGAAACCTTTTCCTGTATCTCTTTAAAATTTTCACATTCTCCTTTTTTCTTTTTTTCCCAGAGATTTTTAGGTGCAGATAGTATCAACTCAAATGCTAGGAATATATGTTCATCTTCTCTGTCATTTTCTTAGGTGTCACATTGCGTATCTGTCTCAAAATTCCTCTTCTTATTCAACTGTGTAATCTCCTAAGGGCCCTCTTTGCTTCCTGGTAAGGGGGGAGTGGAGGGCAGAGTCTGTAGTTATAGTGTAATGCAGAAGCATATTCCCTCTGGAATGGGTTCATGCTGAAATTGATAAGAAAATGGGATTATGAAAGGATTTGTCTTAGTAATGGCAGCTTTTGTATCTGGAAGTCCTGCCAGTTATGCTTGATTACCTCACTCTTCCTAGAGCCCTTCTTATTCAGCCTATTTTTGCAGGCAACTTCTTGATGGTCTCTCTCCCCTGACACCTTACTTTTCCCCTTCCTTCCACCTTTGTTCTTCAGGTTTTCTCTCCTCTTGTCACCTCTATTCCTTTTTTTTCCTCCTGTTGCCACTTGAACTTTTTATCTTCCTACCAAGTTTGATCAGATTTTCCCTTTTGTCATAAAAGAGTCTTAGAATGACTCCAGGCGATATGGAGCGAGTCAGAAATTTATGTCCAGATTGTAGGCTTGTTATTCTGCCAGGCTCCCCTGTCGCCACCACCTCTAGGCTACTGAGAGTATTTATTATTGACTTTGCAGCATCTTTTATTGACTTTGTTCCTATAACTTTTCTTTACTCCAAAGTTCTTTCTCCTTCCTACCTTTGTTTTTGTTTTTTTATGCCTAGGAAATTTCTTACTATCATTTTGACATTGCAAACATATAATCTTTAATTACTGTATGATTAGTTTAAAATCTGTCTATCCTTCTTTCATAAATCCCTGGAAATCTGTTATGGTAAAGTTTACTATTGAATACATTCACACAGGTCCAGGGCAGTCACATTCCTTTAAAGAGCATTGAGAAGAGCACAGGCTCCAGTCCTCTTACTGCCCATGACTGCTATGAGGACAAGTTTTTGAACATTTCTTTGCCCCAGTTTCCACATCTGTGAAATGGGAATAGTAAAAGTACCTACTTCATAGCATAAATGAGTTAATACGAGTTAAATGAGTTGATACATATAAGAATGTTATCAAAAGTCCTGTTATACAATTAATGCTCAGTAAATGTTAGTTATTATATTAATTATGCTTATTATTATATTAAATACATACTATATACTACATAATATTTTCATATAATAATAAGCATAATTAACATATTATGTCTTTAACATATTATCATATAATTAACATATTATCAGTCTTATAAAAAGATTGCACTATTCCTTAAGCCTCAGTTGTTTCTAGTGACGATTCTAATAGTGAATTCTCTAATGTTGCCTTTTCAGTGTGTTTTTATAACTCTTTCCACTGTTCACAAAACTTAGGTGTTTGTTCTCATTTACACATTGAGAGTTCCATTTCTGAAGTCATTTTCTTCTCCCTGATCTGACTAAATCTAGCCCTTCTTTAAATCTCTTGCCTATTTTCTTCCTCAGAAACCATTCTGTCTTAGATCCATGTACCAAGCAGCTTAATACTTCTGTACCATGACTCTGGTTTGCCTCTTTAAAGTACAGTTCAGAGAAGTGATTTTAATTTTTAAGCACTAATCAGTTTGAGCTTTTGTTACCGTAGAAACCACATTTCTTACCCTCAAACATGACAGCAGTGATCACTGCTGACAGCTCACAGACCTGAATTTCAGACAATCAAAGGCAAAGCAATTTGGAGTCTGTCCATTCAGAATTTTCTCTTTCACAATTTCAAGGAAACACGTTACAGGCTGTCTTCCAATTTATCAGAAGCAAGAAAAGCCTGTAGATGGAGAGCCAGTGCTAACTTTTAGCCCAAGGTATCAGTCCGAAATACATTTTTATTATTCTCTAGAAAATAAAGTTGTAAACAGTAAGTGCTGACACAACCTTAATGATGGCCCTTTAAGTATGCTGCTGTAATTAAAACAGGAGTTTTATTACACTAGACCTCCAAGAGCCTAGTCTATATACCATTTAGATTTCAGGATTTACTAAGCAAGCAGCTTCGATTCCTGCTGCTTTTGCTGTGTGGGCTGTACATTTCCTTTGTGCCTCTCCTACTTGTGGTTTATGTAGAAAGCTGCCTCTCTCCTGGCAAAAAGCAGTGAGCATCTGTGTTTAGAATAATGGCTTGTGGTGAAGGCACCGTGGCTTTCAGCACACTTACCTCTGAAATGTCACAAAAGGAGCTGCTCTTTCTCCTTGATTTCCCTTGGAATAAAACTTTTATGTGTTGTGCAATGGGTTTAAAATCCTACAAGACATTTTAGTTAAAATTTGAAGAGGTCTTTCTTATCTCAGTGGGATGTCATATCCATTTTATTCCTATTCAGCCTACTATACCAATAACCAGTTGCTGTTGAGTCAGTGCTAACTCATGGCGATCCCATGTGTATCAGAGTAGCACTGTGCTCCATAGGGTTTTCAGTGGTGGCTGATTTTTCAGAAGTAGATCACCAGGGCTTTCTTCCGAGACATCTCTGCGTAGACTCAAACCTCCAATTTCCGGTTAGCAGCCTAGGGCATTAACAATTCGTACGACCTAGGGACTCTTTAACCTGATATATTGGTTAAGAATTGTGTACAAAAGACAGTGGCTTAAAAAAATTAGTCATTTATTTTTCTCCTGTGAGGAGAACTTTGGAAATTGGTGGTCCACAGCTGCTTCAGTGAGGCTGCAGCCCCTGATGGGACCCAGGAGCCTACCATATGGGACCCTTCCACTTTTCCTGGTTGACCATATTTATCATGTGGGCTTCAAGCCTCAAAACAGCTGCCAGAACTTCAGCTGTAGGAGGAAGTCCCAGGAAGGAAGAAGGGTAAAGAAAATGGTCACATCCTAGCTGTCAGCCCTCTTTTTAATAAGCTTTCCCTAAAAGTCCCGTGCAAAAATTTCTGCTCGCTTCTTATGAGCCAAAATTTAGTCATATGGAAAATGTAGCTTATCAACTAAGTGTATTGCCAGCTCTTTAAAAAAAAAAAAATCAGTGCTTTGTTTTAAGGGAGAAGGAGAGAAAGGATATTGGTTTGACAATTAGCAGTCTTGGCCACCACAGACAATGTATAAAAATAAACAAAAGCAACAGATTCCTCTCTCTCCCATTGTGTTTTTGTTTATTTATCATAACCTAATTCTTTTCTTATCTACCTTAGTGTCTGGCACAAAATAGGTACTCTTTCAATGTTTGTTCATGCAGATGAGCTTTTAGCTAAAAAGTGGTTATTGTCTCATCATATTTATCTTTCATTCTAATGTTAGTAAGGCAGATATTTTGTAAGTGGCCATGTTTTCGTTGTTAGTTGCCATCGAGTTGGCTCTGGTTCGTGGTGACCTATGTATAACAGAATGAATTATTGTCCAGTCCTGCCCCATCTTTATGACGGTTGCTATGTTTGAGTCTGTTGTCCCAATCCATCTCACTGAGGGTTTCCCTCATTTTTGTTGGCCCTCTACTTTACAAAACATGATGTCTTTTTTTAGCAATTGGTTTTTCTTGATGACGGTAAGCAGGTTTAATTGGACTTACTGAACTTTCTAATCCATAACAGTACACAAGTGATCTTATGCAGTTATAACATCTTCATCCCACAGTCCCTAGAACTAGAGGAGTGAAGACATGTCAAACTGCAAATGGCTAAGAACATTTTTATGACATGAATAACTTAAAATCTCTTCTGAGTCTACCAGCTTAATGGTTGTCCAGAAAAGCTTCTCATTTGTAATCTTTTTTTAAATGATAATTTAATCAATACTTCTTTTCCCTTGATGTTCTATTCTGTTTTGTTTTAATCTATAGAGTCTATTCTTTTCTTGTTTGGCAGTCCAATAGTACTCCTTAAACTAATGATGCCCACCAGCAGAGAAAATATCTAATGTGGTCTCCCTAAGGAAAAATATGTGCATAGAAGACATTATGAGCTTTTTATGACCCTAAAGCTAGAATAATGGGCTTACTGTCTCCCTTTATCATTTAACCAAGTAGGATAAAACAACTTTAATTTTAACATTAATAATAATGCTTTCCATACTTACTTAGTGTCTTTTCTTTCCAAGGGTACGGAATATTCTATCTTGACATAATGCCATTAAATTGTTAGTAATGGGTAGAGTAACCCAAGGCACACATAGTGGGAGATAATACAATTATTTTGCAAATTTGAAACAAGATGTCAATTTCCCTACATACCAGCTCACTGCTGTTCTCAGCTCAGTGCTGTTCTCTGGTGCCTTTCCCCTTGTGGAGTGGGCATGGGAAATACGACACATGAGATAAGTTTCTTCTTTGTAGATGACCCTCCTGGAATATGATTCCTGGGCTAGCTTCCTGTTAGGTCCTGGGCCTTGTTGTTCATAAAAGCATATTTTAAGTTAATAATTTGAATTTTTTTTAGGTAACCCACTTTTAGGAAAAGAATGTGTAATTCACATATATTTTTGAAATTTGAGCTTTTTTGGATAGATAATTAAAACTTGTAGACTCAGGAGATCTTTATTGATATTTTAGTTAGATATAGAAATTGTGAATATGATGTTATGCAATAAATAATACATTTTTCAGTCATTGTTTCTGCTCCTAGAATATTTCAGTAAAGTCTGTACAATGTAAAGTTTGCATATAAAGATGTCTAGAATTATAGCTATTTATGAAAGAATTTGTGGTATTCTAAAACACTAGTAGTCATTAGTGATAGATGATAGTTTTTTTACTAGAAATTCAAAGTGGTGGAATTGTATACAATGTTGAGAAGTGTTTGTGATTTTAAAGTGTTATTCCAAAATAAAATCCATTAGTATAGTACAAAGGTACTGAAAAGTAGATTAAAAGTACAACTAATAATAAGCATAATAATTTCACATTTCTGTCAGTCATTCCACAGCTATTGAGTGGCTATTATATATGACTCACTCTGCTGGGCCTTGCTTTTGTGATGAAGCGGAGGTAGGGTTTTCTGAATATTCATTTAACTAAAAGATGATGAGAAGACAATGAAGCAGTATAAAAATAAGAGCAAAGATGTAATTATCTAGTTATCTTCAAAATACATACCGTTTTCCTTAAGATACATGCTGTAGTAAAGCAGTGATTAAGCTTGAATCTTAGAGTCTGAGAGACAGAAATCGGTATTCTGGTTTTACTTTCCATAATTGAGTAGCATGTGAACATGGGCAAGCTACTTACTCCTTTTGAGTTTCTGTTTCATAAGTTGGAAGATACACTAGTCCCCATTTCCAGGTTTATTTTAGAAAAAGGAATTAAATGAAATAAACAACGTCAGGTGCATATTAGTGTTGGCACACAGTAAATGTTCACTATGTGTTCACTATTTATATTTATATTTTCAGTACAGATAAACCATACACTTTTGTTGGGGAAAAAACTGTTTATAGTATGCATAAATATTGTTCACTTTCAAAAGAAATATATATGTAGGAAAAGGTTACTGTCAACATGGTTTATCTTAATATTAGCTAAAAACCTTTTGTGTAAAGTTAAATAGCAGAAAGCAAGAGGTAATATATGCCTCTTTTCATCAATTTTAGACCATTGAATTTACACTAGTAATTCTAGCAATCAAGATTAGCATGTTTTTAACCCCACTGTTACAAAAATAATGGTATGTGTGGGCATATATATGGGCATTAATGTATGGAAATTAATAATCCACTTTTGCATATTAGTAATATGATAGTTTCAATTTTATCATGTAAGTTGCTTGTATTATTCCCAAGGTGATCTCTGAGTCCCTTCATTGATTTGCATTAATTTTTCATATTCAGAGTTAGGAAGATTAACTTTGAGAGGCATTTAGTCATTTAGTAATAAAAAATAATGAAGCTCTTCTGAGTAGGAAAATAGAGGGCACCGAATTTTTGCTTAAAAAAGAAATTTGTTCAATAAGTATGTCTATATGAGTGGTGAGGTTTAATGTATTAACTCTGTGGACATTTGCATTTTTAGAAGGAAAAAAAATCTCCAGGACAAAGGAATAAATATATATATATATTAGCATATTTTGTCTGAAGAAAGAGTTCTCAATCCAATTAATCCACAAACCCTTATTGATCTGACTCATAAGATGTTTTGGATAATGTTGATGATTGCTGGACTTTGAGTTTTAATTAGCGACAATAAAAGAAAAAAGGAAAGAAGGGAGGGAGGAAAGAAAGGACACAGGGAGGAAGAAAAAAAAGACTGATAGATGTCTTAGTTATCTAGTGCTGCTATAATAGATATACCACAAGTGGTTGGCTTTAACAAAAGAAAATGTATTCTCTCACAGTCTAGGAGACTAAAAGTCTGAATTCAGGGTGCCAGCTCCAGGAGAAGGCTTTCTCTCTTTGTCAGCTCTGGGGGAAGGTCCTTGTCATCAGTCTTCCCTGGTCGAGGAGCTTTTCAATGCAGAGACCCTGGGTCCAAAGGACGCGCTGTTCTTCTAGCTCTTATTTCTTGGTGGTATGAGATCCCTGTGTCTCTCTGCTCACTTCTCTTTTTTATATCTCAAAAGAGACTGATTTAAGACACAACCTAATCTTGTAGATTGAGTCCTGCCTCATTAACATAACTGCCGCTAATCTTACCTCATTTGCATTGAAGAAGTAGGATTTACAATACATAGGAAAATCACATCAGGTGACAAAATGGTGTACAGTTATAAAACACTGGGAATCATAGACTTGCCAAATTGACACATTTTTTTGGGGGGGACACAATTCAATCCATAACAATAGATGTCACCTTAGTTTTATGTATGCTGGGATTCTATGGGTTAATGTTGCTTTATTGCTTTATTTCTGTAAATTTCTTGGATTTCCATAGTGATTAAGGCAGATTGTTGAAGAACTTCTTGCTCCTTGCCTATATTTTTGTACTCTTGACTCAATGAGAATTGTGGCAAAGACTGCTGGTCCTCTATAGCCATTCTTCCATTCTTTGTTAATAATAGAACCCCCAGTTTTTTACCTGAGGACATTGATTTGAAGCTACTTGCAAATCTAAGTTCTGCCAAATATGACATAAGCTAAAGTGTCACATGCAACATCTGGTAAGTGCCCTTACAGAGAAAGGGCATGATCTTTTTTATCTTTTCCTTTCTTCTGATGCATGGAATATGGATGTGCTGGCTGGAGCCCAGGAAGCCACCTTAGACTTTAAGGGGGAAAACTATGTGCTGAGAATTGTGGAGCAACAAGATGGAGGGATCCTGGGCCTCTAGCATTGTGATGAGCCTATCTAGTTCCATGTTTAGACTCTTTCATAAGAGAGGAAAATATCCTACTGTGTTTAACCCACTCTTCATTTGGATTATCTGTCATTCATAGCCAAAACTAATCCTAAAAAAACAAAAATAACATAAGAAAATTTTTATAGATTGTAGAATATTGACTGTATTAAAATCTGAATTGCTTTCCTCCCTTTCATTTTCTTCACATGTTGATCAAGGTAGATCTTTGTCTTTGGCAGTGTATCAGCTGTGTTTTTCTCTTTTGAATGCCTGGTCTCTTCTATAAAATCATATTGACATCTATAATTATTAATTGTCCTTTCTGAATTTAATGACTTAACTTGGATCAAGATTTAGTGTCATCAGAAACAGCATTGGTGGAGGCGTGGTCAACATGGCGGACTAGTTAGACGCTTCCTATATCCCTCTTACAACAAAGACCTAGAAAAACAAGTGATTTGATTCTATGTGAACATCTGGCAGCCCTGAACAAGGCAAGGTTAAGAAGTCCATCTAAGTCATACCAGAGAGGAAGATCATTTGGAAGAGGTGAGTAGTGCTAGAGCCATGGTGGCGACACAGCAGAGACACAGCCACGCTGGGCTGCAGTGAAGGAGACAAACAGCTGTGCTGTGCACGCGCTCGAGAAGCAGTTTCCACCTTGAGAAAGACCCGGCGGCAGAGACTCTGCTTGGACACTCCGAACGAGTGAAGAGCAGCTCCCCAGAGGCTAAGATAAGTACATGCGCACACCCTTTCATGGCGAGTTAAAAAAAAAAAAAGCCCATTTGGGAAAAACCTCTCTCCCTTTCACCTCCTATGTGTGCACTCTGCACAGGATTTGGGAAAAACCTCTCTCCCTTTTACCTTCTACCTCCGCGCTCTCCACCAGATTTGGGAAAAACCTCTTCCTTTTACCGCCTCCCTCCCCACTCTGCACCGAGAGTCCACGGGGCCGGAAATAATCCCGAAAGGCGCCCTGACCCATTCTCCTGGCCTTGAAGAGGGAACAAATAAGCTGCTGGCTCCCCTAGGCCAGGAACACAGGGTCAGCACAACTCCTTTGCTGGCCACAGAAATCGGGTCCGCAGACTCTGAGTGCCATACACTCCTGTATAGACTTGTGGGGACCCATCTCAACAGCGGTAGCCCTCACTACCACAGTACAACAGGGCAAACATCTGAAGTTTAACTTCAACTGCTTCAGCTGTGAAC
>NW_004444022.1:5947947-5949072 GCF_000243295.1 Trichechus manatus latirostris
GGCGAAATTAGGGCATTTCCAGATAAACAGAAGTTCAGGGAATTTGCAAAAACCAAACCAAAATTACAAGAAATACTAAAGGGAGTCCTACGGTTAGATAATCAATAACACCAGCTAACAACGCAAGACTAGAACACAGAACAGAGCAACCACATATTGACTCAGATATGGAAATTGAAATTACATCAAAGATAAAACATTGAAAATAGGGAAACAGATATCAATATGTTAAAAAAAAAAGGGATATTATTAAAACAGGAAAAGAGGGACTTAAAAAATAGAAAATATGGAGGGGAAGTTAAGGCTATATAAAGTAATAAAAGACTGGTATAAACTTAGAAAATTAGGGGTAAATATTAAGGTAACCACAAAGGAATCTAACAATCCTACAAATCAAAATAAAAAAGTAGAAAAACTTAAAGACCCAGCAAACACAAAATCTACAACAAAGAAAAAGATGAAAAAAAAAATACTGTCTCAGTCATCTAGTGCTGCTCCAACAGAAATACCACAAGTGGATGGTTTTAACAAAGAGAAGTTTATTGTCTCACAGTCCAGTAGCCTACAAGTCCAAATTCAGGGTGTCAGCTCCAGGAGAAAGCTTTCTCTCTGTCATCTCTGGAGGAAGGTCCTTGTGATGCATCAGTCTTCCTTTGGTATGGGAGCATCTCAGCAGGAACCTCAGGTCCAAAGGACGCACTCTGCTCCCAGCACTGCTTTCTTGGTGGTATGAGGTTCCCAAGTGTCTCTGCTCGCTTCTCTCTTTTATATCTCAAAAGAGATTGCATTAAGACAGTAATCTTGTCAACCTCATCAGTATAACCTCATCACAGTGATAGAATTTACAACACGTAAGGAGATCAGATATAATCTCATCATAGTGATACGGTTTACAATACATAATGAAATCACATCAGATAACACAATCATACAATACTGGGAATCATGACCCAGCCAAACTGACAGATATTTTTGGGGGAAACACTCAATCCATGACAAATACATAAAGAAAAACGACTCAGCACAGAAAATTGAGGAGAACAAAGAAACTGAACAACACACAAAAAGAGATATCAGGATGACAGCACTAAACTCATACCAATCAATAATTACACTGAATGTAAA
>NW_004444022.1:5951506-5974717 GCF_000243295.1 Trichechus manatus latirostris
TTTTTTAATGAGATGGAGAAACAAATCACCAACTTCATCCGGAAAGGGAAGAGGCCCCGGATAAATAAAGCACTACTCAAGAAGAAGAACAAAGTGGGAGGCCTTACACTACCTGATTTTAGGACCTATTATACTGCCACGGTAGTCAAGACAGCCTGGTACTGGTACAATAACAGATACATAGACCAATGGAACGGCGTTGAGAATCCAGATATAAGCTCATCCACCTATGAGCAGCCGATATTTGACAAAGGCTTAAAGTCTATTAATTGAAGAAAAGACAGTCTCTTTAACAAATGGGGCTGACATAATTGGATATCTATATGCAAAAAATTGAAACAAGACCCATATCTCACACCAGGTACAAAAACTAACTCAAAATGGATCAAAGACTTAAATATAAAATCGAAAATGATAAAGATCATGGAAGAAAAAATAGGGACAACGCTAGGAGCACTAATACATGGCATAAACACAATACAAACCATAAGTAACAATGCACAAGCACCAGAAGAGAGACTCGATAAATGGGAGCTCCTAAAAATCAAACACTGATGCTCATCCAAAGAGTTCACCAAAAGAGTGAAAAGACAACCTACAGATTGGGAAAAAATTTTTGGCTGTCACAAATCCGATCAGCATTTAATTTCTAAAATCTACAAGATACTCCAAAACCTCAACAGCAAAAAGACAAATAACCCAATTAAAAAATGGGCAAAGGATATGAACAGGCACTTCACCAAAGAAGATATTCAAGCAGCTAACAGACACATGAAGAAATGCTCACAATCGTTAGCCATCAGAGAAATGCGTATCAAAACTACAGTGAGATATCATCTCACCCCAACATGGCTAGCATTAATCCAAAAAACACAAAATAACAAATGCTGGAGAGGTTGTGGAGAGACTGGAACACTTATACACTGTTGGTAGGAATGTAAAATGGTACAGCCACTTTGGAAATCGATTTGGTGCTTCCGTAAAAAGCTAGAAATAGAAGTACCATACGATCCAGCTATCCCGCTCCTTGGAAAATATCCTAGAGAAGTAAGAGCCATCACATGAATAGATATATGCACACTCATGTTCACTGCAGTACTGTTCACAATAGCAAAAAGATGGAAACAACCTAGGTGTCCATCAACGGACGAATGGATAAACAATTTATGGTATATCCACGCAATGGAATACTACACAACAATAAAGAACAATGATGAAGCTGTGAAACATCGTATAATTTGGTGGAAGCTAGAATTTATTATGCTGAGTGAATTTAGTCAGGCACAGGACAAATACTGTATAAGACCACTATTATAAGAAGTCAAGAAAAGGTTTAAACACAGAAGAAAACATTCTTTGATGGTTACAGGGGTGGGGAGGGAGGGTGAGGGTTATTCACTAACTAGATAGTAGATAAGAATGATCTTAGGTGAAGGGAAGGACAGCACACACTACAGGGGTTGCCAGCACCACTGGACTAAATCAAAGCGAAGAAGTTTCCTCAATACAATCAAATACTTTGAGAGACAGAGGAGCAGGGATGCGGGGTCTGGGGACCATGCTTTCAGGGCACATCTATGTCAATTGTCATAACAAACTTTATTAACAAAATGTTCTGCATCCTACTTTGGTGAGGGGGTCTTGAGTCTTAAAAGCTTGCAAGCGACCATCTAAGATGCATCAGTTGGTCCCAACCATTTGGAGTAAAGGAGAACGAAGAACACCAAAGACACAAAGAAAGTATTGGCCCACGAGACAGAATGGGCCACATAAACCAGAGACTTCATCGGCCTGAGACCAGAAGAACTAGATGGCGCCTGGCTACCACCAATGAATGTCCTGACAGGGAAAACAACAGAGGGTCCCTGATGGAGCAGTAGAACGATAAGTTGCAGAACTCAAATACTAGTAAGAAGACCAGACTTAATGGTCTGACTAAGACTGGAGGTGCCCCAGAAAGCATGGCCCCTGGTCTCTCCGTCACCCCAGAACTAAAACAATTTCCGAGGCCAACTCTTCCGACATGGATTGGACTGGACCGTGGGACATAAAGTGATACTCGTGAAGAATGTGCCTCTTAGACAAGTAGATATAAGAGACCAAACAGGCGGCTTCTGTCCAGAGGTGAGAGGGGAAGGCCGAGAGAGTTAGGAGCTGGTTGAATGTTCATGGGGAATCAGGGGCAGAGGGGAGGAGTGTGCTGCCGCAGAATGGGGTGAGAGGTTGGGGTCTCATAACAATGTATGTTAAAAAACAAAAATTCTGTATGGGAGACTAACTTGAAATGTAAACTTAATTTAATTACATTAATTTAAAAAAAATAGAAAAAAATAAAAAAAAGACTACCTAAAAAAAAAAAAAGAAACAGCATTGGTAAAACATTGAGCATCTTTCTTGCCCATGTTCTTAGGCAACCTAAAACCCCTCTCTTTATGTAGAATGTGTTCCAGCCTTCTCAGAGTGTATCAGCAACTCCTCAGAAATTATATGCATTTAATTTTTTAGCTTCCACATTTTATCTTATAGATCCTCGTAAGATCATCCATAATTTCCATGGTGTTTCTTTTATTTTTCTACCTTCTTTCCGGAGGCTGTGTCTTTAAAGAATGGGAAATTTGTACAAGTTATTTTGGAAATAAATAAAAGAAAAAGGTTCTGTTTCTATGTTTCTCCCATTTGGTTTTGCTCCGCTAATGCAGTCTAACAGACAACCCCAAGATCTTAGTACTTAAATCAGTCTTCATTTATTTTTCTCACCCTGTTGGATAGCTGCGGCAATTTTCCTTTGGGTTCAGGTTGGGTCAGGTCTGCTGTACTTGTCTCTCATACTAGGACTGGCAGCTCTCCGGTTCTTATCTTCCTGGCAGACGGCGGGAGGCCAAGAGTACTGAGCATAAACACATGATCCGTGTTAAAGCCTCACCTCAGAACTGTCGTTCAGTCACTTCTGCCTGAGTCTATTGGCCAGAGTCTCTGAGGCTGAGATGTATGCTTCACCTGTTCCACTGAGAGGCACTGCAGTTTATGTGGCAAAGGGTACAGATCTACAGTTCTGTTACAGGGAACTGAAGAGTTTGAAGCAATACTTCACTTTACCACACCATTGTGAGCGAATGCATGCTTTGTCTTGACACCTACCATATACACACACACGCATGCGCACACATGCATGTGCACCCATGCCCACGATCATCAAATTCTGACTTTATGATCCAGATGGAGTAAAATCTAGGAAGGAGTTGTACTTTGGGAGGTTTGAGCCATATGGTAGATAATTCTTTATTTTTATAGTCTTCAGAAAGGGAGATTTTACATTTTCAAGTATTACAATATAAGTGGTTTGGTTAGTTGACTGAACTACATACTGTATGTGTTTAACGAATTCTAAATGTCAAGGCTATCAGCCAGTGTATCCTGAAGGGCACATTGGGTCTCCTGAGAAAATTTGCTTTTGCTTCTGATAACTGAATTACTTCATTTTAGGATCTAGCTGATCTTATTTAATTGACATAATGAAGAGAGTGGCTAACTTTACTGCCTCAAATTCTTCCATCTCAGTGATGCTATGAGAACTGTGCTAAAAATAGCCTGCTCAACAGAGTATAGTTTATATATATGATTGCAATATACTTTGGGACCTCTGTGGGCATAAAATATTATAGCTCCATGACAGGCTGTTTCATTGGTTGTTAGAGGTCACACCAATTATATATAGGTGCTCAAGCTTTTAAAGATTTATTGCTCATCCTCCCAGATCAGTTTGAAAAACAGAAACACTAGTTGGGGATGATATGTTGGGTGCTATAGTTTTATGCTAGTGAACTGAGGGATATGAACTAATGGAGCTGATTATTGTTAGTCAGTTTCTAACAATTTTGGCATCATTACTTGTGGGAGAGACATTTGCTGCTCACAGCATATCCTTTTGCTCCTTCACATTTTCTGGTTTCTTTACAGTTGGGCAGGGCCAGTTACTGGATCTAGCCGATGGGCTGTGAGTAGGTACTGTTTGTAATGTTACCAGGCCAATACATTTAAGAGCCAGTGCACCACCGTCTGGCTTTCTGTTTCCCCTGCTCTGTTGACCTGGAAGCCACATAGAGATGGTGGTACCACAAGATTGGAGCAACCTGAGTCATGGAATTACCACGTGGAGTAGAGCCACCCTGGATTCTTACTCAGCCTATGCTGGAATTGACAAAACAAGAAATAAATTTTTTGGAGTTATGCCCTTGAGATTTGAGAAGGGTGTTGTGATCATGGCATGATCTAGCTAGCCTAAGCTTAGTAATACATTCACATTTCTAAAAGTTTTGTATTTAAATTTAATCTTAAATTTAAGTTTTTTTGTTTTTAAATTATATTGTTATTCATAAAGTACTTACATTCTTCCATTTCATCCCTACATTCTTTCAAGTATGTAGGACAGTCATTTCTATTTTACATATAAGGAAAGTAACTGAAAGTCATAAAGTCAAGATATTTTGCCAACCCAGTACCCCGTTGCCGTTTTGTTGGTTGTAACTCATAGTAACCCTGTAGGACACAGTGGAACTGCCCCATAGGGCTTCTAAGGAGTGGCTGGTATATTTGAACTGCTGACCTTTTGGTTAGCAGCTGAGCCCTTGACCATTTGCCAACCCATATAGTGATAATATCACATACTCCGTAGGGCTGTGGCTTAAAGTTACTGTAGCCACTCATTTGAGTTGTAACAGCTTGGTATTTATTCAGTTGTGGAAATTTACTAGACCTGCTCCTTTAGAAAATTATAAAACAGTATGACAAAATTAACTCGTAGGTCATAAATTAAATGTTGTATTTATTTTTGTCATGGAAAATGTTCAGCATTTTTTCTATATATTTTAGGGTGCTGTGTGCTCCCTCACACACATACATACACACACAGACATCTCTGTCTCCCAATAGTTAAGTGATTCAGAATGGCTGAGAGATATAGCGATGGGGTGGGCTAGGAACCACGAGATCCAATGGTTTTGAAAATGCTACTTATTCACCGTGTGATCGTGGGAAAACACTTTACTTCTATGGGACTCAGTTTTCTTCTCTTTAAAAGAAGGGGTTTGATTAGATTAATGCTTTTCAGTCTGTGGTTCACAACCCAGTAGTGAGTTATAAATGTGGTCAGACGATCTCCACCAGTATTTTTTTTTTAATATACAAAGAGAAAAGTAGAAATTATAAGCGTGCTTCTTAAATATTAAGGGTAAGTGTTATTACATGAAACTTTGGTTTCTGTTGTGTGTGTATAAATGTGAATATGTGTGCTGGGTTTCAGTATAAACTGTATTTTTTAATGTAGGTTGTTGTCAAAAATATGAGAAACACTAAAATAGATGACCTCTTGCATCCCTTCCAGCTCTGATACTCAGAGTCTGTGAATTTTCACACATACACAAAACCACACACGTAATTTAATGATTTAGAGAGATTTTTGCAGTATACTAAGTGAAAACTCAATTTTGTAATATTTATGTATATGTATACACACACACACACACACACACACACACACACACACATATATATACACACACAAAATAAAAATAAAAAATTTCATCCAGGACTAATCATGGTAAAAAAAAACAACAAAAACTGTATAGTTAATACCATGATTAGTCCTGGATGGTTTTTATTTTTATTTTGTTTGTTTGTCATTACATTATGTAATGTTCATGTATTACTTTTATTTTTTAATTTATTTTTAAAAAATATTTTTTCCTTCCGAAAGGAAGCCCTAGTTGGTAGGACTTCCCTTTGGGTGTCAAAGCGGAGAGAAATAGTTTAGGGAACAACAGCGCTCAGTGTGGTGTCAGCGTGCAATCAGGGAGCTAGCCTGCATTCTCCTCATGCGAGGGTGTCTGCAGGGGGCAGCTCTCCTAGGCAGATTCTGCTTTGACAAGTGTCTCTTCCACTTCTGCGGGCAAAGGCTCTCTGAGTTCCCTGGGGTTTTTTTGTTTCGTTTTGTGTTTGGAGCAGCAAATGGTGATGTGGTAAATCCAGGGTGGCAGTGGCTTTATTTATCTGTCCATTACAAATGGGCATAGAAACATGGAGCAGTTTCTAAAGGAAGGGTTATATGGTGCAGAAACCAGATGGTCATCAAACTAAGACAGCGAAGTTACCTGTTGTTAGCAGTGTCCCTGAAGTCCATTTTGGCCTAAAACCCCCTGAATGAAGCAAGAAGAGATCA
The DNA here is from genome assembly GCF_000243295.1 of Trichechus manatus latirostris. Lineage (NCBI taxonomy): Eukaryota > Metazoa > Chordata > Mammalia > Sirenia > Trichechidae > Trichechus > Trichechus manatus. The sequence goes on from NW_004444022.1 coordinate 5,957,721, forward strand.
GGCTTTAAGGTAAACAGAGCTGAAAGGCTGGTAAACTTCCCACTAAAATGTTCTATGCATATATGACATGTGTGATGTTGGGCAAGAAAGACCTAAGGAGCTTTGATGCAGCTAATTTCCCTGTGCCTCATTACCTAAAACACACAGAATAACACTCAGTGTGGGGGCATTGGTGGTTCAGTGGTAGAATTCTTGCCTTCATGGGGGAGACGCAAATCGATTCTTGGCCAGTGTATCTCATGCACAGCCACCACCCGTCTGTCAGTGGAGGCTTGCATGTGGCTATGATACTGAACAGGTTTCAGACTAAGGTAGATTGGGAAGAAAGGCCTTCCAATTTACTTCCAAAAATCAGCCAATGAAACCCCTATGGATCATGATAGTCTGATCTGCAACTAATCATGGGATTGGCACATGACAGGACAGCATTTTGTTCCATCGTACATGGGGTCAGTACGAGTTGGGACCAACTTGAGGGCAGCTATCAATAACAACATGCACAATGTCGCTCTGTACCTCTGAGCCCTTCTGCCCAGGTTCGAGCTGAAAAAAGATCAGGCTAGTGGGCTGATGCTATGGGTATCAGTGGCATCGCCATCTGCTATTATTTCATGGAAATACCATAGACAGGCTGTTCGCTAAAAAAAAAAAAAAAAAAAAAATTGCTTATATGTGTAGAGAAATGACTGCCAGCACCCAGATGTGTCAGAAACTTTTCACTGTTGGAGAGCGAGAACAAGCTTTCCAAAAAGCTATTTCCATCTTAGCACTGCCATATAGAAATCATCTTCTCTCACTACTCAAGTATGAATTCCCAGAGTCTCCTGGATGTACTTGTATACTAATTCAAACTCCTAAACTATTAATTAGAACTGGGAGAGTGTCAGGGTATTATGACATGAGGCCATGATGATTTCCTACCTGATCATGTCTGTAAAGCACCATTTCGGTGTTTTGTTTTGCTTTTATTTTCTAACCAAACTTTCCCCCTACTACTTTGCTATTTAATCTATAATATATAGACCTAATGAAACAAATGCCCATTTCACTGAACCATTTTGCTTTATTCATCATATATGTGTTTGCAGAAGGACCCCAGATTTGAATTCTTTGTACTGAAGCTATCTCCGACAATTTCTAATTCCATGTTTCTCCTGCCTTTTCTTGGCATGAAGCATCTGACATTGTTTTGCACATAGAAACGTTACTGTTCTGTTGCCTTACGTTGTTGTCAGGGGCCGTCAAGTTGATTCTGACTCATAGCGACCCCTTGTGACAGAGTAGAACTGCCCCCTAGGGTTTTCTTGGCTGTAATCCTTATGGAAGCAGATCACCTGGTTTTTCTCCCGTGAAGCCGCTGGGTGAGTTCAAACCACCAACCTTTTGGTTAGCTGCCGAGTGCTTAACCATTGGTCCACCAGGGCTCCTTGCTGCCTTATACTGCCTCAGAAAACTCCACCGTGAAGCCAGGTACATGCACGAAACTCCTTAACGTCTTGGCATTTTCAAGCCGAGAGAGAGAGAGAGAGAGAGAGAGAAATTCTGATTTGGTGTCCCATCTATATAAATTTGACTAATCGTATTCTTTCATTTTTTTTTTTTTCCCTGCCAAAAAGATATTTATTGCGTGCTGCCCAGGGACCAGCCCTGTGCTGGTTCCTCCAGTGACTTGGTTTAGGGTGAGTGAAGGCCTAAAGACAAGGGGATCCACTTTGTGTTGGGTATTCTGTTTTGTTTTTCTTCATTGATTAAAGTGTTACAATACCATGAGTTATGAAAAATAATTTTGGAAAAATAAAAATTTTTATAGCGGACAGGCAAGTATTATGCAAATACTGTGATAGTTGTCCGCAAGTGATATGACTGGAATTAGAATTGCAGTTCTTATTGTAGCTGTTTGACCTTGGCCACATCATTTACCCTCTTACCTGTAAAATGGGAAGTTTTGATGCTATATTACTTTATAGCATTATTAGTAAAGAGCGTGAGAGCTGAAAAGATGAACTACTTTTGTACTATCTTTATTTTGAAGTTCCTTTTCTGTGAACTAGAAGGATCAGAGATTTGGTCCAGAAACCACATAAATAACCACTTATTTTTATAAAATTAGAAAATCCAGTGCCTTACAATACCTGAAAACTAATCTCAATTTATTAATATGCGCTATTTTCTTACATGAGAATAGGTAAAAATGATTTTAATTTTCTATACAATCCTACTCATTTAATCCCTGGATTGTGATTTCAACTCTATTCCTAACTTGCTGTATGATATTGGGCAAGATACTTTGTATCCCTGGGCTTGTGTCCTTGTGAGCAAACCTAAACAATCTAAACTGGAATGACCTCTGAGATTCCTTTTACTCTCTACACTCTGTTCATCTATAAATCGTGCCTAGGTCTGAACCTCCTAGTTCTTTAACTCTAACATTGTGGCCCCTGGGCATTTTCAGAGCCCAGGGGCCGCAATGTTAATTTTTACATAAACGCAATGGCATCTTCAGAGACCAAGGCCTCATGGTAAAGCGTTCAGTGTGGTTCAACTTGTAAGAAACTCAGTTACTCAAGTTGGATGATTTTTTCGTTTGTTAAGTAATGTATTCTTCGTATGTCTTTGGGCAAAATAGTAAATTGGAAAAAGTTGGGATTATAAAATATTTTGAGTCTTGCCTTGAAACAATCATGTTTAGTTGGATTGGATTATGTAAGTGACTCAGGGATTTGCAGTAAGTTCCTATAAGTCAAATCATGAAATCATAAAAATATTAGTTGGCTCTTAGAACACCTAGCTCTCACACAATGCAGAAATGCAGCATCCCTCACCAGTTAACATCTAGCCTCTATTTGGATAGAGATTGAGAGAGAAAGGTGCCCACCTCTTCCCAATAGAATTCATTCTTTTTTGGGGTAGATCTAATTGTTAGAAAATTCCTTTTTACTTTATATAAAAATCGTCCTCCATGTAACTTCTTCCTGTTCCCTTTTTTTTTTAATTTTTATTTTTGCCTGCTAGAGCAATTCAGAATACCCATCCCTCTTAAAAATTATAGCTTTCAAACCTTCAAGTTGGAGATCAGTATTTTGACTTCCTTTTCTTATATTTACTGGAAAAAGATGTGACAGTCTGCTTCTGTAAAGATTTGCAGCCTTGGAAACCCTATAGGGCAGTTCTACTCTGTCTTATAGGGTTTCTATGAGTCAGAATCGACTCGACGGCAGTGGGGTTGATTTGGGGTTTGATTTTCTTATCTTTGGGAACTCCTGGGTGGCACAGATGATTTAGCACTTGACTACTAACTGAAGGGTTAGCGGTTAGAACCCACCCAGAGGTACCTCGGAAGAAAAGCCTGACGGTCTTCTTCTGAAGGGTCACAGCCTTGAAAACCCTATGGAATGCATCAGCAACTCAATAACAACTGGTATTTTGGTCTATTATCTTTAGCCCTCAAAATGTTTTGTTTCGTTTTATGCTTCTTTGTGGTGACCATACATCCCTGTTGGGACAGTCCCAATCTATGCCTGTTTTCCCAGTGTAACTATTAATAACACCTCTTATCATTCTCAAAAGTTTCCTAATTGGACAATAAGTTATATAGTCACTCCATGCCTCTCTAATCGTGTCTTCCAAAGTTTGTTCTGGATGTTTCTAGATATCAAAGATACTCTATGAGAAAAGAGCAAAAAAGTTAGGAAATATCTGTATGTGCTGTCCCCCTTCTATAGATTCACAAGGAATATTAATAAAAATTCTACAGGTAAAGAAATCTGCTTTACTTTGTTTACCTGCTATTTTTCAAACTTACTTAATCACGTAGATGCCTATTGCTCTAAGATGTCCCAAGAAATACAGCTCGGAAATCTCTCTTTTAGAAAAATAATTTAGGATAATTTTACTTCTAATTATTATGACTTTTTTCCTAAATTGTTGAAAAATTACCTTGAATATTAACCACTCTGGCTCTCAGTTTGCGATCTGTAAAATGAGGGAGTTACAATGGGCATCTAGGCTCAACAAGTTGGAAAAAAAAAACCTTGGTAATCATCTTAGGACAACCTCCCTGTTTTATTCCTCCAGTGTTGGTAATTAATGTGGTCAAGATAAACAGGACATTAGGGGTAGTGGCCCCATGCGTTTGTCAGTTTGTGGTACTGTGGCGGCTTGCATGTTGCTGTGATGCTGGAAGCTATGTCACTGGTATTACATATACCAGCAGGGAAACCCATAGTGGACAGGTTTCAGTGGAACTTCCAGAATAAGACAGACTAAGAAGAAGGACTTGGTGGTCTACTTCTGAAAAAATTGGCCAGTGAAAACCTTCTGAGTAACAGAGAAACATTGTCTGCTATAGTGCCAGAAGATGAGCCCCTCAGGTTGGAAGGCACTCAGAATATAACTGGGGAAGAGTTGCCTCCTCAAAGTAGAGTTGACCTTAATGACGTGGATGGAGTAAAGCTTTCAGGACTTTCATTTGCTGATGTGGCACAACTCAAAATGAGAAGAAACAGTTGCAAACATTCATTAATAATTGGAACAAGGAATGTAGGAAGTATGAATCTAGGAAAATTAGAAGTGGTAAAAAAATCAAATGGATCACATAAAGATTGATATCCTAGGCATTAGTGAGCTGAAATGAACTGGTATTGGCCATTTTGGATCAGACAACTATATGGTCTGCTATGCTGGGAACGACAAATTGAAGAGGAGTGGTGTGGCATTCATCATCAAAAAGAACATTTCAAGATGTATTCTGAAGTACAGTGCTGTCAGTGATAGGATAATATCCATACACCTACAAGGAAGACTAGTTAATATGACTAGTACTCAAATTTACGCACCAACTACTAATGCCAAAGGTGAGGAAATTGAATATTTTTACCACTTCTGCAGTCTGAAATTGATCAAACATGCAATCAAGATTCATTGATAATTACTGGTGATTGGAATGCAAAAGTTGGAAACAAAGAAGGGTTGGTAGTTGGAAAATAACTGCCTTGTTAATTCTGAGGATGCCAGAGATCGCATGATAGTATTTTGGAAGACCAATGACTTCTTCATTCCAGATACTTTTTTTCAGCAACATAAACGGTAACTATACACGTGGACCTCACCAGATGGCATACACAGGAATCATATCGACTTCATCTGTGGAAAGAGATGATGGAGAAGCTCAATATCATCAGTTAGAATAAGGTCAGGGGCCGACTGAGGAATAAACCATCAATTGCTCTTATGCAAGTTCAAGTTGAAGCTGAAGAAAATTAGAACAACTCCACAGTAGTCAAATATGACCTTAAGCATATCCCACCTGAATTTAGAGACCATCTCAAGAATAAATTTGATGCATTGAGCACTAATGACCGAAGACCAGACAAGATGTGGAATGACATCAAGGACATGAGATGTGAATAAAGCAAAAGGTCATTAAAAAGACAAGAAAGAGAGAGAAGACCAAAATAGATGTCAGAAGAGACTCTGAAACTGGCTCTTGAATGTGGAGCAGCATAAAGCGAATGGAAGAAATGATGAAGTAAAAGAGCTGAACAGAAGATTTCAAAGGGTAGCTCAAGAAAACAAAGTAAAGTTTGATAATGAAAGGTTCAAAGACCTGGCGTTAGAAAACCAAAAAGGAAGAACACGCTTGACATTTCTCAAGCTGAAAGAACTGAAGGAAAAATTCAAGCCTCGACTGGTAATATTGAAGGGTTCTATGGGAAAATGTTGAATGACCCAGGAAGCATCAAAATAAAATGAAGAGAGCACACAGAGTCACTGTACCAAATAGAATTGGTTGATGTTCAGGCGCTTCCAGGAGGTAGCATATGATAAAAAAAACTGATGGTAATTAAGGAAGAAGTCCAAGCTGCACTGAAGAGAATGGCAAAACACAAGGCTCCATGAATTAACAGAATACCGACTGAGATGTTACAACAAACAGATGCAGCACTGGAGATGCTCACTTACCTATGACAAGAAATTTGGAAGACATCTTCCTGGCCAACTGACTGGAAGAGATCCATATTTGTGCCCATTCCAAAGAAAGGTGATCCAACAGAATGTGAAAATTATCAAACAATGTCATTAATACCACACACAAGTAAAATTTTGCTGAAGATCATTCAAAAGCGGTTGCAGCAGTGCATCCACAAGGAACTGTCAAAAGTTCAAGCCGCATTCAGAAGAGGACATGGAACTAGAGAAATAATTGCCGATGTCAAATGGATCTTGGCTGAGAGTAGAGAATACCAGAAAGATGTTTACCTGTGTTTTATTGAGTCTTCAAAGGCACTGGATTATGTGTATCATAAGAAATTATGGATAACAATGAGAAGAATGGGAATTCCAGAACACTTAATTGTGCTCATGCGGAACCTGTACCCAGACCAAGAGGCATCCGTTCTGATAGAACAAAGGGACACTGCGTGGTTTAAAGTCAGGAAAAGTGTGTGTCAGGGTTGTATCCTTTCACCATACTTACTCAATCTGTAGGCTGAGCAAATAATCCAAGAAGCTGGACTGTATGAAGAATGAGGCATCAGGATTGGAGGAAGACTCATTAACACCCTGTATGCAGATGACACAATCTTGCTTGCTAAAAGCTAAGAGAATTTGAAGCACTTACTGATGAAGATCAAAGACTACAACCTTCAGTATGGATTACACCTTAACATAAAGGAACCAAAAATCTTCACAACTGGACCGATACACAACATCATGATAAACGAAGAAAATATTGAAGTTGTCAAGTTTTCATTTTACTTGGATCTACAATCAATGCCTATGGAAACAGCACTCAAGAAATCTAATGATGCATTGGGCAAATCTGCTGTAAAAGACCTCTTTAAAGTGTTAAAAAGCAAAGATGTCAATTTGAGGACTAAGGTGCACCTGACTCAAGCCATGATATTTTTAGTTGCCTTATATGCCTGCAAAAGCTGAACAGTGAATAAGGAAAACCATAGAAGAATTGATTCCTTTGAATTATGGTGCTGGCGAAGAATATTGAAAATACCGTGGACTGCCAGAAGAACGAACAATTCTATCTTGGAAGAAGTTCAGACAGAAAGCTCCATAGTAGCAAGGATGGTGAGACTTGTCTCACATAATTTGGACATGTTATCAGGACGGACCAGTTCCTGGAGAAGGACATCATGCTTGGTAAAGTAGAGGGTCAGCAAAAAAGAGAAAGACACTCAACAAGGTAGATTGACATGGTGGCTGCAACAGTAAGCTCAGGCATAGCGGAGACTGTGAGGATGGTGCAGGACTGGGCAGTGTTTTGTTCTGTTGTACATGGAGTTGCTATGAGGTGTAACTGACTCTATGGCACCCAACAACAACAACATGGGTAGTGGGAATCCTTTGGCATTAATGAAGAACATTGCTGTAGCCTAGGAAAAATGACCAGCCATTGTGTGAATGGTAGCTGGAAGAATTTACAGGTGGAAGTTAGTTAGATTTGAAGTACACTGAAGAGTAATCACCAAAGTGACATCTGCCAGTGACAGATCTCCATGGGAACTGTGTTGTGATGACCCCAGGTAGCACTGATTGGATCAGTGCTCCTATCTCTAGAAATGCATCCCTCAGGATATGTTCATTTACCAGTTTTCCTCCCACATAAGAGAACTGCAGTACTGATTTGTTATCCTCTAATGCAAGAGTAAGGAGCCCTGGTGGTGCAGTGGTGAAAGCGATGGACTGCTAACCAAAGAGAGAAAGATGTGGCAGTCTGCATCCATAGAGATTTACAGCCTTGGAGACCCAGTGGGTTTGCCAGGACTTGGAATTGACTCGAAGACAGTGGGTTCAGTTTTGGTTCAATCCAAGAGTATATGCATTAACCAAAACACAAAAATGCGAGACTTCCTCTGAAACACCAAATAGGATTTAAAATCAGTATCTTTTAAATTCTAATTTAACTTTGTCAATGAGTACATTGGATTTAAATGCACCATCATTTATAATTAAAGAAAAGACCAACACAATTACTCTTTAGTGTGCATCATCAGTATAAGTAAATGCTCTACTTCCATAGGCCGCCATAGAGAGTCAATTAAAAGATGATCTGCTGAAGATTAAATTCTTAATTCTCTTTCAGCAGCACTAATGTAAATCACTTTGGCAATATGTTATTTGGATTTGCAAAACGACAGAGCCTGACAAGATCAGTTATCATTTTTAACTGCTGAGTTTTTTGACACAGTGCTTACCATCACATCTGTGTACGTACCCTTTTCATTGCCATGGTTGACATCAGATGCATTCTTTTGCTGAACAGAATAAATAAATACCTTCCTGAACTATCTAGTGATTTTTTTTTTTTTTTTTTGGTGAGCAAAAATGCCAAACCATTATAAATAACTAAAAATATTTTGAGGTTAAAAAACACCGGTATTAAGGAGAGGGTTTTCTGCAAAATTGGCACATATGCTTTGCTTGTGCAGTTGGCTTGTACATGCTGCCCTCTGTCTACAAAATTCCAGAAAAATAATTTTCTGCCTTATGTTTTCTAGTAATAAGAACAGGCTGTCATTAAGTGTGTGTTCTGTAACTTTATTGAACTTTTCTTCCTAGGATAAGAGAGGCAGTTTCCAATCTAAGAATGAGTTATATTTTTAAAGGTCATGTGTGACTAGGGTTTTTGGAACTTGGAACACATTCTGTCATAGAAACAAAGTTATATAAATAGTAATCAAGTTCTTAGGCAATTTTATCAATTTCTTGCCCGGTGTGTGTGTTGGGTTGTGAGAAGACTGGGGAGGGGAAAAAAGGGAGAGCATGGAAGTAGAAAGGATACCATTAAAATAGCTGATTTAGAATACTGAGGACAAGCCCGGGTTTCCTGCCTTGAGAGTTGGGGATCTTGGAGCTTATGAGGGTGTCAAAAACATAGAGGTATTTCCAGCTCCTTTTGAAGCAAGTGGAATTTAAACCTTATGCTTCCCTTTACTTCACTTTTCTTCCACTGATGCCCCTCCCCTATGGCATCACTCCTAATCAAGCCCCAGTTACTACAGTTGCAGTTTACAAACTGTGTGGAAGAGTCATGAGAGGCAGGGGGAGGCATGTTTAAACATGTAGGTTTTAATCCAGTCTGTCTGGGGCCCAGATGTCTGTGTTCTTAACACATGCCTCTATTCTGAGAAACACCTTCCTATAGGATATTAAGGAGACCTTGGGTGGTACAAACAGTTAACGTGCTTGGCTGCTAACCGAGAGGTTGCAGGTTCGAGTCCACCAGAGGTGCCTTAGAGGAAAGACGTGGTGATGTACTTCCAAAAAATCAGGCATTGAGAAACCCTGTGGAGCACAGTTCTACTCTGACACACATGGGGTCACCATGAGATGTAATCGACTTAACAGCAACTGGTTTTTTATTAGGATTTGTTGTTGTTCTTAGGTGCCCTCAAGCCTCTTCCAACTCATAGGGATCCTAGGTACAACAGAATGAAACGCTGCCCAATCCTGGGATATTAGACTTAAAACAGTGGTTCTCCAACTAGCTCATTATCACAGTCCCCCAGGGAGGTATTCACGTGCAGATTTCTAGGCTTTACTCCTGGAGCCTCTGATTTACCAGGTCTGAGGTAGGCCTGGACATCTGTATGTCTCTAGGAGATTCTAGTGAACAGACAGATCAGGGGACGGATAATGAAAAGGTCTGAATCCCTTCCCTCCATATCAAAAATCCTATTCCCTCCAAGCAGTTAAACTGGGTTAAGGAAAAAAAATATGTAAATTAACTGTATTCACACTAAGCTAGGAAGATTAATAATAATAATATGTTAAATTTATTTGATTCTTTGTGCTTTTCAAAGTAATTTCACTTTATCACATTTCAACCTCACAGAAGAGAAAAAGGGAGAGATTATTATTGTCCTGATTTTTCAGATAAGGAAACTGACCTCCAAAAAGGGAAGGATACTTAATTTTTCATAAGAGAACAACCATTAACCTAAATATATCAGCATGGCAACTCTTCCTCAGTACAAAATAGGTATAAATAAAAAAATCTCAAAAACATCATCAATGGGGGGAATTATAGATGAGTGAATAAAATCTTCATACTGGATGAGGGATGCTGCTTTTGGTAAAAGGGGTTGATTGGGGCTGACTGAATGAGTTCGTTTGTGGGAAAACCCTCTTAAATTATTCCAAATAGGTGTAGTTTTTTCTTCCTTCTTAAACTTCTAGATCTAAAGTGTTTTCCTCAGAGCTCCCACTTCAGGATCAGTGAGGACTGAAGAGAAGGAAAGAGACAAATACAGGTGAGGTTGGGGAGGTGGCAGCAATTCTCATATCTTGATCAAGTTGTTTATAACTCTGCCTGGATCCCATTTATTACACGTTTTAATTTTTTCATGTTTCTGGTTTAGCTCTTCACAGGGTCAGCTTTAGGTATGTGCGAAGTAGACAACCATCCATTCATTCAACCCATGTTTACTGAATATCTTCCTTTTGCAGGCACTCCACTTAACACTGAGCAACAGAGATGAAAAGAAGCCCCCATGCCCATGAGCTGTTTAATCCAGAAGGGAGACAGACACACAAATAAAAAAAAAATTGAACTACAGTTAGATGGTTGCTGTGGTGGAATTATGCTTAAGCACCAGATCTTATAGACAAAATAGGAGTTTGTCAGTTGGGTGAGGAGAGGGTTCTAGAGACAAGGAATAGCATGAGCCCTGCCTAAGGAGCAGCAAGACCACGTGGAAAGTTCCAGCAAGTACAAGTAGCTTAGTGAGTAAATTTCTGAGAGGCCAGGGGTAAATATAAAGTTGGCCTGGGCTGCAGATCATGAAAGCCCTATGTACCTTGCTGAAGAGTTTAGATTTTATGTCCTTGATGGTAGAAAGACATTGAAGACTTTTCAGCTGGGAAGTTAGAAGGATCACCAGCCACAGTTGAGGAGAGACAGAAAGGCAGATATGAAGGCCTGAACAAGAGCAACAAAAGTGGGCATCCATGACGGATGGATGGATGAGTGGGGGCAGGGCGGGGGTGGATGGATGGATGGATGGATGGATGGTGAGGGAAGAATCTGGGCTGACTCCCCATTTTCCGGCTGGACCAGCTACAGGAATGGGAACACCATTCACCAGCTATGCAGAAGGGGTAACATTTTTGAAGAAGTCATCTTAACAAAAGCTCATCAAATAAGACTTAATGGCGTACGGTTTCTTCATAGTATACTGAATAAGGTAATATTTGTTATGAAGTGTTCAGGCAGTGACTATTTAATGATTTTCTTTAGATAGTTTGAAAATTGTAAAAAAGGAGTAAATATTTTGTTCTGATATCCTTTGAAGAGGTTATTTAGTACCTTTACAGAAAAATTGACATTGTGTGACAGATTTAATTTAGATAGATGCTGACACAAATTTTTATATGAACAGAATAGAAAATAAAAGAGGGAACATCTGGCAATCAAATTGACAGTTAAGCCAGTTCATTTTTTTTTACTGATGTTCTATGCCTTATGTATTTCTATTAAGTCTTATAGTTTCTTGTGCTTATAGTATTCCAAGAGATAAGTTATAATTTTCATTAAAATATAATGGGAATAAAAAACATTTACTTCCAATATTTCACATCCTGAATACACCAAATCCTTAAGTTATGAATTGGATTCTGCTTTTATTTTCTAAAAAAAAAAAAAAAAGAAAAAAAAAAAAGTCTTCATTAGGTTTAAATCAGACCAAGTTGATCTGATGGGTGGAATTAGAAAGTAAAACAATGATAAGTTTTCACATTTGTTTAGAATACCAAGTTCTGAATCTAAAAAATTATGACTGAAGTCATTCTGCAGGAAATTTTTAAATAAGGGTAAAAATGTATGCCTTGTCAAAATAATCCTGCAGTGTGGGAAACTTTGAGTATGTGGGTTCACTGAAGTAGTGACAGGGTAAATTTAAATGAATGTTTACCCTTTCCTAGCTCTGACTGGGAAAATCTCCAACTCTTTCTATCAGGGGGTTTAAAATTTTTCCATTTACTATTCAGTAAATGTTTCCTGACCATCCACTGCACACAGGCGTTGTGCTAGGTACCTGGATACAGAGGTGAAGGGGCCGCTTCTGGTAACAGAGCCCCTAGAGGGTGTAAGGGAAGCAGATGTGTAAACAAACAGTATGGTAAGTCTGTTGTCGATAGAAATGGATACAAACATAGAAAAGTAAAGAGAGAAGGAAGGAATTAACTCTATGGGGGGCAAGGGTGGTCAGGGAAGGTTTCTAGAGGAGGTCACGTCAGAGTAGAGTTGACAAGGATAGGTGGGACGAGTAGGAGGATATTTCAGATAAGCAGAGGGACAACAGCACTGAGTAGGAGGTGCGGGAGACCAGGTTGCTGACTTCTGGTCTCTCCTGCCAGAGATTCTGCTTCCACTGTTCTGAGGACGAATCTAAGAATCTACATTTATAACAAGCACCCCAGTTGACTCTTAGGTACACTAAGGTCTAGATTAAATTTAATTAAATTTATTGAGAGAAGAGATTGTTTTATTTATCACTGTTTCCTCAATACTAGCAGACTGCCTGGTACACGGTAGGTGATCAGCAAATGTATGTTGAGGAATGAGACCAATTAATTGCTCGACATGTGAATGATAAGGGACCACTCCTGCTCAATTCATTAGGGATGGTCTGCTTTGGCTATGAATTTATCGCCGCCCCATCCGACTTTGAGAACACAGAAGGGTTGACTGTCATAAAGACAAAAATTAGCAGAGGACATTTTTGCTAGAAGGGTACTAGGTTATTTTAGCAGAAGAAAAAGTAGCCTGCTGATTTATTTTCTGACTTTTCTGCTTGAAAAGCTTATAATAAAAGTAAGAGAAGTGGTCTACGAAAATACTTTGAATTCTGAATATTCAGTGTTCATTCATTGTGCTTCACCTGCCATTTGTTTTGGACTTAATACTCTGCTGATTTAGCTGTAGGGATATAGAGATGAAAAAGACCTAGACCTTGCCCTCAATGAGTTCACCACCTAGAAGTGAAGACAAGTAAGCAAACCACAATTCCTAGACAGGGTGTTAAGTGCTAGGACTACAGAATAAGTGCCAAGCACTGGACCAAACACTTTCTATAAGTTACCATGTCATTTAATCCTAATAGCCTTATAAGTAAATATTTTACAGATGTTGAAACAGAGGCTTAGAAGTGAAGTAATTCACCCTAGATCATGTAGAGGCAAGAGGTGAACTGTAATTTGAACTCGTCTGAAAAACTCCAGTTATAGACACATTATTGTTACTCACTGCATTTCTCCATCAGAGCCCTAGTAGCTCAACAGTTAAGAGCTACAGCTGCTAACCAAAAGATTGGCAGTTCAAATCCACCAGCCGCTCCTTGGAGACCCTACTGGAGCAGTTCTACTCTGCCCTGTAGGGTCGCTGAGTCGGAACTGACTCAATGGCAGTGGGCATGGGGCATTTCTCCATCAGTATGTCCTCCTATTGCTTATGTTTGGTTTCATTTGTTCATGCCCAAATAATCACGAAATACAATTGAATAGTGCACTGACATCTTAAATTCCCTCAAAATTCAAATACAGAATTGAAAGATAGAATACCTGTGTCACTCTGAACATGCTATCTGACTTCAACAAGTCATTTAACCTCCCTATGTGCAGCTTCCCAAATTGTGCATGATGAAAATTAAGATATTGCCATTTTCCCAATTTTGGGGAGATCTTAAGAATATTAGTAGGTCTCATACATGAATTACATCCATTTCCTTTGACAAAAATACCATATTTCTGCATGTTGATAATGTTAACATACAATATTTTTCCATTTGATAATTACCAAGTTTAACTTAACATATGAAGTATAAACTGAAGTCAGAAATCAAATTGCTTGGAAACAGTACATTTTGTTGCAGGTTAAACAAGAGAGGTATAAGATTATATTAAAATTCAAGGTTTGAAAGCACCCACATTTTTTCAAAACTTGGGACTTTTAAAAAAATTTGCCATTAACATAAAAAGTAAACCACTGTTGTTCTATAGCTAAATTCAGTGGATTTTTCACTGATGTGGTAGTTTTATATTTATTTTAAGAGATGATTATGGTCCTAAAACATTCAGGATTCTATCTGTTCATGTCAACTAATGATTCAGATTTAATTTACCAATTTATGAACTATGATTCAGAGTGCCCTGTATAGCCTGGCAAATAACTGGGTGTTCTCAAACTCAGTCTAGTAATGTTATTAGTCATAGTTTCTCACGTGTAATTCATGGGGGCATACTCAAACAATTGAGTTCCAAAAGGACATTATTATTAGGTAAATTTTTAGTTTATCCATTACTTATGCATTGACACCCTTGGATTTGTAGTTATTCCATTTATAAAACATGTAACTATGACAAGATTTGAATCAGTGTGAACTGTAACTCAGTTATTCTATTAAGAAAAATTTCAATGTTGGATATAAATATGTGTTATACCTATCATATTTTAGGCTTTTTAATATCTAAGAGCACAGTAGATTTTGTTTTATTGATATATTTTAAGGCTTTGGCAAAATTTAATTTTCTTGATGTCAAAATCTTTTGTTGATCTATGATGAGATAAAATTTATTGTGCTCAGAAAACTTTCTTGATGATTTTATTATAGCCATATATTCTTCAAAATCTTTAAATATTTTATATATAAACATTTACAAAATTATATTTCTCAGAGACATGTATTCGTACTTATTTCTCAGGGACATGTATTAGTACTGAGCTGCATGAATTTTGAATATGTTTATAGGAAGTTTGTCTTTATTTTCTAAATGGAAGATTTTAGGAATACCCTTCATTAAGAGCCTGTGATCTCATTATTTTTCTATTGAATATATTTTGAACCAAACATTTTTAAAATACTTTTTCTTAAAGCAGGAATGTGAGTAAGCAAACTCTAAAGCAGGTTATCCATCTGAGCGCCAAATCAATACTAGAAGCTGTTTCTATACTGGTCTAGTAAATTATATCACTGTATTTGAAGAATGAAGGAAAAGATATCCTCTATATAGTCACAACAGATTTCTTGAAGACACATCTACCACATCTAAGCCAAACACACCACATTGTCTAGTATTTTCAGAAAACCAGTGCTTTGTGCTACTACTGTAAACTATGCTGAAGTGATCCAGAAAGGCAGGAAACTGTGAAAGATTCTCCTAAAAATCCATTTCAGAAACATTCAGACTCATTCATATTCCTTCCCCTTCAGAGGCCCCAGTCTGAATTGCGATTTGTGGTTTTCTTTTTAAAAAGAATTGCATGAATATTTTAAATGTAATTTGGTATACTATGTTATTGATTGTGCATTATTTAAGATTCTCTTTAATCATAGGCCTTGCAAAGTGTACGACAGGAGGAGTGGGTTGAATTCCATCTTTGTATTTAGGGTCATTAACTCAAGAGTTATAGCAACAGTAAATTCTAGCAGGAAGTGCCTGTTACTCTGCATTTTGTTTACAGATGTGAGAAAGTTAATATAGAGGTTTCAGACAAATCAACCTGGCAGCACACCATTTACCACATTCATACGTTTTAACAAATAAATATTAATTTACCTCAAGAATAAGACATGTTTGCAAAAAATGGAAGGAGCGAAATGGCTGACTGGCTTGTTTCTTGTGAAAAGGAAAACCATAGAATTGTTCTTGGTTGGAAATGTCTTGGACAGCAAAGCTCCGCTTATTTCTTTAGGAGAGTATTATTCTAAGATTTCCCATAGCTAGTTTTTAATCTCCCAAAGAGCAAGATGTATTTTGCTTATTTTATCCAGCTATTTTTCCTCTCTCTTGTGATATATTTCTACTCCCTTTTACTTTTAAAAACACTCTAGAGACGTGGAACATAACTCCCACTCCATAAATATGGGCTGTGCATAGTGATTACTAAGAGTACAGTATGGAAAGGGGAAAAGAATAACTTTATAATGGAGAAACCTGACAAACACTGCCTCAGCCAGGTGGTCCTGGTGACATCAGCAGTGATAAGCCAGTCATGTTGATAGTGTGTACCCTGGATATTATGTGATGAGAATGGTAGTCTGCCTCCCATTAACACATAACCCCAAAATAATCATGAGAAAAACATCAGACAAATTCTAATTGTGGGGCATACCTGACCAGTGCTCCTCAAAACTGTCAAGGTCATTAAAAACAAGGAAAATCTAAGAACTGTCACAGCCAAGAGGAGCCTACAGAGGCATGACAACTAAAATGTAATGTGTTATCCTATATGGGCTCCAGGAACAGAAGAAGGATACTAAGTATAAGCTAAGGAAATCTGGATAAGAAATGGACTTTAGTTAATAATAATGCATCAATATTGGTTCATTGATTATGACAGATGTACCATACTGTCTTAGTCATCTAGTGCTGCTATCAAAGAAGTACCACAAGTGGATGGCTTTACCAAAGACAAGTTTATTCTCTCACAGGCCAGTAGGCTACAAGTCCAAATTCAGGGCATCAGTCCAGGGGAAGGCTTTCTCTGTTAGCTTTGGAGGAAGGTCCATGTCATCAATCTTCCCTTGGTCTGGGAGCCTCTCTGCACAGGAACCTCAGGTCCAAAGGACGCACTCTCCTCCCGGCAGTGCTTTCTTGGTGTTATGAGGTTCCCATGTGTCTCTGCTCACTTCTCTCTTTTATATCTCAAAAGAGATTGGCTTAAGACACTATCCAATCTTGTATACCTCATCAGTATAACTGCTGCTAATCCATCTTATTAGATCATAGTGATTGAATTTACAACACTTAAGGAAATCACATCAGATTACAAAACGGTACACAGTTATACAATAGTGGGAATCATGACACCCAGCCAAGTTGACAGATACTTTTTGGGGGACACAATTCAATCTATGACACATACTAATATAAAACTCACTGCCTCAAAAGACTTCACCAAAAGAGTCAAAAGAGAACCTACAGACTGGGAAAAAATTTTTGGACAGTACAAATCAGACAAAGGTCTAATCTCCATAATCTAC
>NW_004444022.1:5976315-5987247 GCF_000243295.1 Trichechus manatus latirostris
ATCTTTGGCTATGTGTATTTTCACCAAAAAAAAAAAAAGTTGAGAATTTAGAGGGTTAAAATGTTGTGGGGTTGTTAACCAATGTCATAAAACAGCATGTATGTTACTGTTACATGAGAAACTATCTGTTCTGTAAGCCTTCACCTGAAGTACAATAAAATATTAAAAAAAAAAAAAACTCACTGCCCTTGAGTTGATCCTGACTCATAGCAACTCTATCAGACACAGTAGAACTGCCCCATAGGGTTTTCAAGGAGCAGCTGGTGGATTCCAACCGAGCTCTTAACCACTGTGTCACCAGGATTCCGATACTAATATAAGATGTTAATAACTGAGGAAACTGAATGTGGAGTATTATGGGAACTCTCTGTACTTCCACACTTTTTCTGTAAATCTAAAACGATTCTAAAAAACAAAGTTTTTACAAAAAGCTCAACTCTTGAAAAGTTATGTACACGAAATAGCTGCATTATCGCCACTATGTGCCCAGAGGAATCGTATCTTCATAGGGTTTATTGGGTTTTTCTCTCATTTTTAGAGAGAGATATCTAGTTCTAGTTGTTCAAAATTAGTACTCTGTATAATATGATCAGGAGCGCTGATGGCACAGTGATTAAAGCACCTGACTGCTAACCAAAAAAATCAGTGGTTCAAAGCCACCAGCCACTTCACAGGACAAAGATGTGGCAGTCTGCTTCTGTGAAGATTTCAGCCTTAGAAACCCTATGGGGCAGTTCTATTCTGTTTTATAGGGTTGCTGTGAGTCAGAATCAGCTTCAAGGCAGTGGTTATAATATGATCAGCATCATCTGCTGGTGATAATGTCATTTCTGAGCCCTGAATTATGTAAATTTACATTTCTTGGTCAAGAAGTGCAATCTTAGAGCTCAACTCTATGTGTAGTATGGTTTCAGATGTTAGCTTTTCCGTTGCACATAAAGAATTGGGGTTTTACCAACAGGGCTAGCATTAATCCAAAAAACACAAAATAATAAATGCTGGAGAGATTTTGGAGAGCCTGGTACACTTATACACTGTTGGTGGGAATGTAAAATGGTACAACCACTTTGGAAATCGATTTGGCGCTTCCTTGAAAAGCTAGAAATTAGATGTACCATATGATCCAGCTATCCCACTCCTTGGAATATATCCTAGAGAAATAAGAGCTGTCACACGAATAGATATATGCACACCCTTGTTCATTGCAGCACTGTTTACAATAGCAAAAAGATAGAAACAACCTAGGTGCCCATCAACGGATGAATGGATAAACAGATTATGGTACATCCACACAATGGTATACTACGCAATGATAAAGAACAACAATGAAGCCGTGAGATATAACATGGAAGAAGCTGGAGGTCATTATGCTGAGTGAATTTAGTCAGTCACAGAAGGACAAATATTGTATGAGACCACTAGCATAAGAACTCAAGAAAAGGTTTAAACACAGAAGAAAACATTCTTTGTTGGTTACAAGGGTGGGGAGGGACGGGGAGGGTTATTTACTAACTAGGTAGTAGATAAGAATTATCTTAGGTGAGGGGGAAGACAGTACTCACTACAGGGGAAGTCAGCACAACTGGACCAAACCAAAGCTAAGAAGTTTCCTCAATACAATCAAACATTTTGAGAGACAGAGTAGCAGGGGTAGGGGTGTGGAGATCATGCTTTCAGGGGACATCTAGGTCAATTGGCATAACAAACCTTATTAAGAAAATGTTCTGCATCCTACTTTGGTGAGTGGCGTCTGAGGTCTTAAAAGCTTGCAAGTGGTCATCTAAGATGCATCAATTGGTCCCAACCACCTGGAGTAAAGGAGAGTGAAGACCACCAAAGACACAAGGAAAGTAATAGCCCAAGAGACAGAAAGAGCCACATAAACCAGAGACTTCATCAGCCTGAGACCAGAAGAACTAGATGGTGCGCAGCTACAACCAAAGGCCGCCCTGACAGGAAACACAATAGAGTCCCTGATGGAGCAGGAGAAAGGTGGGGTGCAGAACTCAAATTCTGGTAAGAAGACCAGACTTAATGGTCTGACTGAGACTGGAGGAACCCCGGAAAGCATGGCCCCTGGATTCTCTATCAGCCCAGAACTAAAACAATTTCCAAGGCCAACTCTTCAGACAGATTGGACTGGACTGTGGGACATAAAGTGATACTTGTGAGATGAGTGTGCCTCTTAGTTCAAGTAGATACAAGAGACTAAATGGGCAGCTTCTGTCCAGAGGTGAGATGGGAAGGCAGAGAGGGTTAGGAGCTGGTTAAATGGACATGGGAAATCGGGTGGAAAGGAGGAGTGTGCTGTCACAGTATAGGGAGAGCAATTAGAGTCACATAACAATGTATGTATAAATTTTTGTATGGGAAAAAATAAAGAATTGGGGTTTTAAGACAGTATTTTTTGCTCAAATGCAATAGTTGTATAGCAAGTCAGAGTAACAATTGTCTAACATTCATTTACATATCCATTCACTCAACAGGCATTTGCTAAACGTCTTTTCTGTGCTAAGCATTGGCCTAGATGCTGAGGACAAAAGGAAGACATTTCCCCGACTTCATAGAGGTCACTCTAGTGGAGGAGGACAAAGTAAGCAGTTACTAAAAAGGTGCTGTGTTGAAGATAGGCAAGGTAACCATGAGGAGGGGCCACCACTGACAACAGACTCACTACTTCTCTTTTCTTGTCAACGCATTCATTAATTCAACAGATACTTATTGCGTGACTGCTATGTAACAGGAGTCCTTAGAGGATACAAACAGTTAAGGCACTTGGCTGCTAACCAAAAGGTCAAAAGTTTGAGTCCACCCAGAGTTACCTCAGAAGAAAGGCCTGGCCATCTACTTCTGAAAACCGAACCATTGAAAACCCTGTGGAACACAATTCAATTCTCACATACATGAGGTCACCAAGAGTCAGAATCAACTCAGGGAAATTGGTTTGTTTGTTTTACTATATTAACAGGCTGTGTTGTAGTCACTTGGGATGTATCAGTGAACAACAGAAATCAATACCTCTACCCTCTTGAAGCTTACAGTCTCTGACAGTTAGAAAATGCCTCCTTATCTTAAACTGAAATCTGAATCCCTGTAGGGCCCGCCAGAAAAAGTTTAATTTTTTCACATACTTGAGGATTAGCTGTGGAACTCCAAATCCCCTCCCTATTCCAACCCCGGAAAATACTGTCTTTCTTGGCAGCACTTCCTCAGTTACTTCCAATATTCTCAACAAGATTCAAATTCACTGTAAACTAAGCAATCCTTTTATAAACATGCTCTTGTTAAACTAAACCTCCCTTCTCCTGCACTTCTGCTGTTGAATTTTTGGACCTTAACGCATACTGACATTTATCCCTTTTAGTTTAGTTTTATTATATGTTCAGAATCCTTAGTCAGAAATCCTAAGGGAAGCTGTGTTTTGGAATTTCCTAGAAATACAACCAGAATGCTTTTTAAAAGCAAGGAGGGCAAGACTTCATTTTGCTTGCCTTGGACATGTCATCAGGAAAGACCAATTAGCTAGTAGAAAAAACATCATGTTTGGTAAAGCAGAGGGCCAGCGAATGAGGGAACCCATGAGATGCATTAACACAATAGCCACAAGAATGGTCTCAAACATAGCAATGATCATGAAGATGCAACAGGACTGGACAGCCTTTCATTCTGTTATACATAAGGTCACCATGAGTCAGAGCCTATTGTATAGCAACTAACAACAGACCGCAGAAGTCACCCCCTACCCCTGTATTACCTGTGTTATTACATAACAGCCCTGGGGTGGGAGGGGGACAGGAGGACTGGAAGGGCTCCCTGTAGTCAAACGTATTAATACTTCTGCCGCAAAACCTATGGATTGTGACACTATATGGGACAAATACTTGAACAACCGCTTGTCCGCACAGGTCATGTTTTGCCACCGAAAGGGTTAAAAACAACTTTCAGTTTTCGGTACTTTTTGATCTGCGGAACTGTGGATTAGGGATTGATAACTTTAGTCAATCAGATGTGCCTCCCTGTGAAGTTCGTTTTGAGTCCTGAGTCCACCAACAATATTCTTTGGTCCTTTTGACTTGTTAACAAGTTTTATAACTGTACTCTATATCTTCATTCAAGTCACTGATTAAAAGAAGAAACTGACCAGAAATATGTCTTTTCTCATAGATCCTTGAGCAGATCCTGAGATTTTTCTTGTTTTTTATTCATTTTTAAAAGTTATTTGTCATTGACTATGATTGCCAAATATTTAGATAGGCTCTAAAAACTTTTTAAATGCTTACTTTTGATTATTTCATTTTCTATGCTTTATGGTAAATACTCTGGAAACTTTTTCTTGTTTTTTACTGTGTTCTAACTCATGAAGGGATATTATTTTTCTTTTATCTTAATTTTTCTGTGATTATGAACATCATGGAGTTTTAGATTCAATAACTTAAGGTGATTTTATTAATTTATTTGATTTTGCAAGTTATGTTTATTTCATGTGTCAAAATCTTTACCAACAATGTTTTCACACACACACAAATATCACTTTCAGCCAGCAGAGGGAGTCAATTACAACTAAATATAGTTTAGGACAGCCATTCAAAGGTAAGAAAAGTAAATACAGACTAATTTGTGGATTTTAAAATGTGTAAGGATATAAACATAAATATAAACCAATGTCATGTATTTTCATTAGGGACAGAACCACAAGTTTGTCTTTCCACTTGCAAGATTAGTTTGTTTTACTTTGCTGCAATGATGGGGAAGTGTAAGTAGCAGTTTCATAGCAAATCTGGTGATCGGGCGGTCTAGGGACACATCCCGGATCCACTGTAAAAAAAATCTATCCACTGTATAACCCATTGCCCTCGAGTCAATTCGGACTCATAGTGACCCTATAGAACAGAGTAGACTTGCCCCATAGGGTTTCCAAGGAGAGGCTGGTGGATTCGAACTGTACCCTTTTGGTTAGCAGCCAAGTGCTTAACCAGTGCACCACCAGGGCTCTGTCCAAAACGAACACTATTAAAAGCAAAATGTTGTCTGCCCGCTATCTCCATCTCTTAATCCTTCAATCTGATTGTACCCACCCCAACTAGAGGCTGCTCTTTTACCTGAAATACTGTTTTCATTATGGTTGCTGTTGTTGATTTGCTTGTTTTGAGAGGAACAAAGAAACTGAGAAATTTATTCAGTGAGAGAATCATCCCCAACTGAGGGGCTTGATTTTGTTTTTTATTCTATTTTTTAAATAGTTTATTTGATCATCACTTGGAAGCACTGGATTAACATCGATCTACCTGGGTCTGAACTAAGAAAATAAACACTACAAATTAAAATTTCCTAATAAAAGGTAAAAATAAACTAACAAACCCTAACTCTGGAGTTGTAAAGCTTTAGCATTGTCTTGAATTAATAACCTTATAAAACACTCATCTAAACTGATACCTAAAAATTTAAGCAAATACAATTTTAGATAGGGGTTAGATTTTCTTTTCTTTCTTTCTTGCTTTTTAATTCTGTGTTTAATTCTGTTTTTCAAGTGTGGATGTGAAAAAGCATTGTAAACAACATCATTGAGTTCTTTCTTGTTGTGAACATGTGCTGTGAATGCTGTATGTCCCAGGAGGCATTCCAGTGCTTCTGGAGGCTTTGAAAATTTTATAGACCAGTTCACTTTAAATATTCAAAAGACAGAAACAGGGAATTCTGAAAATATGCCCTTTTAGACTGTTAAAAGCATTATTAGTACAGGGACTGTTATACAGATACACATTTCTGCTCTCTGCTTCTATCTTTTTTTAAATTGTGAATAACCTCCCCCAGTCAAGATGGACCCACAATTAACATCCAGTATTATGGCACACAAGAACAACAGTATTACAAATAATTAGAATAGTTTGTCCAATTTTTTTTAAATCCAGCATATTATATTATTTTAAACATACTTTTAGTGACACCAGTAATTTCTTTTTTTATTCTTTAGTATAATGGTAAAATGGGTGGTCAAATAGTTAATGCACTTAGCTGCTAACTGAAAGGTTGGAGGTTGGAGTCCACCCAGAGATGCCTCGGAAGAAAGAACTGGCAGTCTACTTCCGAAAAACTGGCCGTAGCAAACCCTGTGGAACCCAGTTCTACTCAGGCACATGTGAGGTCACCATGACTTGGAGTTGATTTGATGGCAGCCGTGTGTGTGTGTGTGTCTGTGTGTGTGTGTATGTGTGTTTTAAAGATGTAACGTGTTCAAACCGATGGAGGATTGTTTTAGCAAAAATGCATGGAGTTCCAATACACAGTATTATAAGACATTGTGAGTGAATTATAGGGAAATTCTCCAGGTTCCAGCTTTGTAGGAATAAGTAGGAAGGAGGTGGTGAGAGGAGAGCACCACCATTTTTTCTCCTACTTTCACAAAAACCTACCTCTTTAAGAGTTTCCTGGGTGGTACAGTTGTTAAGCACTTGACTACTAACTAAAAGGTTAGCGGTTCAGACCCACTCAGAGGTGCCTCAGAAGAACGACCTGGTGATCTGCTTCTGAAAGGTCACAACCTCGAAAACCCTATGGAGCAGTTCTACTCTGCAGACGTGGGGTCGCCATGAATCGGAATTAACTTGACAGCAACTGGTTTGGTTTTTTGGTTTTTGATTTTTTGTTTTAAGAAGTATGACTTAAAGTGCTAAGAGAGGGTCACTATACATTCCCAGTATCTCTAAATGAGCCAGCACAAGTCTCCCATACCTTTCTTTTTTTAATCAGTGATTGTCTCAGTAAAATCACAAGGCCTATCACTATTACTCAGAGAAGAAAGATTGTGTTTACTATTTTTAATCAGATTTTAGAGACTGAGTATAAGCAAGTTTTTATCCTTGGTGCTTGTTTATAGTATATGTTTTAACATGTCAGTCAGCAGTAATAATAAATCATTCCTTGCATCTTACAGTCCAACAGCCAATTGCAGGAAGTTCTCAGAGCAGCAACTACAGCATAGAAGCTGTGGCATGAAGGCTGTCAGGTTGGAAGTCTCCCAGAACATGTGGATGGGCTTTGGGGACAGAGTAGAAGGTTATAGAGGGAATATATCTTGGGCAGCTTTATGCTTGGAGAGCCAGCTTGCAAGTTGAAAAGTGGTTCTGGGTTTTTTGTTTTTTGTTTTTGTTTTTTTCCCCATTTTCCCTCTATTAAAAAATTTGTAAAAATCTGAAATAAATATTTTCACTAGCTTTAAATCCTATATGGTATTTCACAGTTTATTTAAAGAGTATTGACTTTTAGTGCAGCAAGCTAACATTCACATCATGATAAATGGAGAAAATATTGAAGTTGTCAAGGATTTCATTTTACTTGGATCCACAATCAACGCCCATGGAAGCAGCAGTCAAGAAATCAAACAACATATTGCATTGGGCATGTCTGCTGCAAAATACCTGTTTAAAGTGTTAAAAAGTGTCATGGATTGAATTGTGTCCCCCCCCCCAAAATATGTGTCAACGTGGCTATGCCATGATTCCCAGTATTGTGTGACTGTCCACCATTTTGTTATCTCGTGATTTTCCTATGTGCTGTAAATCCTATCTCTATGATGTTATTGAGGAAGGATATGAGGCAGTTATGTTAATGAGGCAAGACAATCTAAATATTAGGTTGTGTCTTAAGTTAGTCTCTTTTGAGATATAAAAGAAAGTGAGCAGAGAAAGAGGGGGACCTCACACCACCAAGAAAGCAGTGCCCGGAGCAGAGCGCGTCCTTTGGACCTGGGGTTCCTGTGCTGGGAATCTTGTAGACCAGAAGAAGATTGACGACAAAGACCTTCTCCCAGAACTGACAGAGATAGAAAGCCTTCCCCTATATTTGGCACCCTGATTTTGGACTTCTAGCCTCCTAAACTGTGAGAGTATAAATTTCTCTTTGTTAAAGCCATCCATTTGTGATATTTCTGTTATAGCAGCACTAGATGACTAAGACAAAAAGCAAAGGTGTCACTTTGAGGACTAAGGTACACCTGACCCATTTTCAGTCACCTCATATGCATGTTAAAGCTGGACAATGAATAAGGAAGACGGAAGAAGAATTGATGCCTTTGAATTATGGTGTTGGCAAAGAATATTGAATATACCATGGACTACCAGAAGAACAAACAAATCTTATCTTGGCCAGGAGTACAGTCGGAGTGCTCCTTATTCATAAGAATGGAGAGACTTGTCTCATGTATTTTCAACATGTTATCAGGAGGGACCAGTCCCTGGAGAAGGATATCAGCTTGGTAAAGTAGAGGGTCAGAGAAAAAGAGGAAGACCCTCAACAAGATGAATTGACACAGTGGCTGCAACAATGAGTTCAACCATAACAACAATTGTGAGGATGGCGCAGGACCAGGCAGTGTTTCATTCTGTTGTACATAGGGTCACTATGAATTGGAACCGACTTGATGATATCAAACAACAGCAACAGGCTAACTGTATGAAAGGATACTGTTTTGAGTAGCTTCTATCATTCTGAATAGACTAGTCACATAAGATCATCATGGAAACCTTAGGGAAAAAATGAAAAAGTAAAAACAATTACAGTCCTACCTCTCAGCACTCATGCATTCACTCAACAAATACTATATATTGAGGGCACTATTAGGTGCTTGGAGTTCTTGGGTGGCACAAAAAGTTAAGTACATGGCTACTACCCAAAAGGTTGGTGGTTTGAATCCATCCAGATGTGCCTTGGAAGAAAGGCCTGGTGATCTCCTTCCAATAGATCACAGCATTGAAAACCCTATGGAGCACAATTCTACTCTGACACACATGAGGTCGCCATGAGTTGGAATCAACTCAATGGCAACTGGTTTGGTTTGCTGTTTTCTCTTTTGTTGCATTAAGTGCTGAGTACACAGCAAAGAAGACCTCCATGGAGCTTAGTGTCTAGACAAGAGGAAGACAATATCAGCATAATAAGTGGGATAACGTGAATTGCAGGATACCATGGCACTGTATAACAGGGATAGCAATATGGTTAAGGGTTCAGGATTGGTTGAGACCACTAATAAGAGGAGGAATTGTCTAGAGGAATAATTGGAGAAAGTGTTATAGGTAGAAGGCTCAGCAAGTCTTTTTTTTTTTTTAAGTAGAAAAAAAGACTGTGATGAAAATCTGTATGCAAAAATCTTGGCTGTATTTCTGAATATTTCTTTAGGATAGATCCCTGCAGTGTAATTAGTGGATCAAGAGAACTTTTTTTTTTTCATTGATGAGGGTTTACAGAGCAGATTAGTTTCTCATTAAACAATTAATGCACATATTGTTTTGTGACATTGGTTGCCAACCCCGCAATGTATCAACACTCTCCCCTTCTCGACCTTGGGTTCTCCATTACCAGCCTTCCTGTCCCCTCCTGCTTTCTTGTCCTTGGGCCTGGGCTGGTGGCTCATTTAGTCTCATTTTGTTTTATGGCTCTGTTAAGAGAACATTTTTAAGGCTGTTGATATAAGTTTTCAGGGAGCTCTCTGGAAAATTGGTACTCAGTTGACCTTCTATCTGTGGTGCACAGGCGTACATACTCTGCAGAGTGCTCACCAAAATTGAAGAACTCTTTATAATTTAATAGATGAAAAATCACATCTCACTGGCTTATTTTGCAGTTCTATGATCATTCATGAGGCTGACAAGTTTTCTATATATGTATTAGTTATTTGTCTTTGTTACTGCAGTGTTTCCTTCCACCCTTTGTCCATTTTTCTATCGGGATCTTAGTGATATATGTTATTGAGTCTGTACTCTTCTATAGAATAATATTAATCCTTTTCACATTTGTGTCTAATTCTTTACAAACTGTAGTTTGCTTTTTAATTTTGTTTTTAATGTTGAGATGTTTTAAGTATAAAAATCTGTTGATATTTTCCTTTGCGATGTCTTTTACCGCTTTTATGCTTTGAAAGTTCTTCCCCATCTGCAGATCAAATATTCACCTAAAGGTTTTTCTAGATATTTTATGGTCTCTCTGTTTATATGTTATGCTAATCAAACTGAAGTTTATTTTGGATTTTATGGTGTATTTTAATTGACTTTTTGGGAGGAGTTAGTCAATTTGACCATCTCTCTTTTCTATTGATGTATCCTTCCTTTGTCATCTCCTGCATTCTTCTATATACTAGGATCTGCTTTAGGTCGATTCTGTCATTCTCTTTTATTGACATGTGTGTAGCTTCTCATAGCTCTGTCAAATGGCTTTAATTATCAGAGATTTGTATTTTAATGTCTGATAGGTATATCACCCAACCCATTGCTCTTCCTTAAAATTGATACTCCTAATTGTACGTACGTGTAGTATTCTTTTAAACGCTTCTCCTAGTTTATTCTCTGTCCTGTGAATGACTGTACCCATCACCAGTTACCCAAACAGGAAATCTGGGTGTCATGCTAGGGTCTTCTTTCTTCTTCTCTCCCAAGATGAACTCAGTCACTTTTCCTGTTTATCTTCTGCCATTGATATTCCTCAGATCTCTACTTTTTGTTCCCCTCCCTGCCCCCAACCTTGTTAAGGTCCGAGATTATTGTCACTGCTTCCTAACATATCTTCCTTCCTCTCCTTTGGCCTTCTCCCATCCATCCTGAACACTGGTGCCACCATGATTGTCTTTTGTAATACAGATATAATCAAGCCACTTCCCTGGCTAAAATCTTTCTGCAGTTCTTCACTTCCAGTATAGAGTTCAGATTCTTTGGCAAGACCTTGGAAGTCTATTACTTCTCTTTCACCTTAAGTCTATCCCTTCCCTCCCTCACACACACATTGCCTTGCAAGCTTAAGCCTTACTGAATTGCATTCACACTCCAGGAGAGTCAGTCCCTATCAAGGTGCCATAATTTTTTTTTTAATATTTTATTGTACTTCAGGTGAAGGCTTACAGAACAGATAGTTTCTCATGTAACAGTAACACACATGCTGTTTTATGAC
>NW_004444022.1:5987347-5998437 GCF_000243295.1 Trichechus manatus latirostris
CATTAAGAATGATGTTGGCCGTTGGTTTTGCATAGATGCCCTTTATTATGTTGAGAAATTTCCCTTCTATACCTATTTGATTGAGAACTTTTATCAGGAATGGGTGTTGGACTTTGTCAAATGCCTTTTCTGCGTCAATTGAGATGATCATGTGATTTTTTTCTTTCTCAAGGTGCCATAATTTTGCTCATGCCTGGAAACCTCACCTGCTCTACTCACCTCCCCTCTACCCTTCATCCCTTCTCCAACCCACCACTGCCTCAGGTTATTAGGTCTCCTCTGCTGTGCTTGGAGCCCTGGTAGTGTAGCGGTTAACAGCTACAGCTTCTAACCAAAAGGTCAGCAGTTCGAATCCATCACCGCTCCTTGGAAACTCTATGGGGCAGTTCTGCTCTGTCCCGTAGGGTCGCTATGGAATCAACTCCACTGCAACAGGTTTGGTTTGGGTTTCCTGCTGTGCTTCAAGCACTGTTGCCAACTCTAGCCTGGGAACCACATATCTCAGTGTAATTGAGTGTCTGCTGCCCAAAGACTCCATAAAGGCAGAATCCCCAGCACAGTAAATGGTGCAATAAGTATTCGTGGAAGGAGGGTGAGGGTATAAGTGTTCATCTGTGCTCATTAGCATTTCACTCATCCCATGGTATTTCTTTAAAACTAAGTGAAGTTAACAAGAATTGTCTGACATAATTTTTCACAAGGTTACTGTGAATTGTTTTCTTCCTTGAATTCTAACTACTGCTTTTTATTGATCACAGAAGAGATCCTGACCCTTCCTACTTCTCCTCTTGTTAAATAGAATGATTCATTAACTTGTACATGAAAGAAACTTCCTTTTTCTACCACCCACTCTGTATTTAGCTTTTGAATAAGCTATTAATGTGCATTGCATTGTATCTCTTTTTGCTTTGTTACGGTGACTTTTAACTGAGGTTGCCTTTATTATACTGCCTCTTATGGCCACTTTGTTGTAACTCATTTCCTGGTAATTGGGTATGTACCGTCTCTGAAATGTAATTTTCTTTGGGCTTGTAAAATGCACAGAGCAAACCATACATATGAACCCTTTCATAGAACTTTTGCTGTCATTAAAAATAAGGATCAGAAATTACTACCCTGAAAGTAGAACTCTAGGTATTCAAACTGCCTGGAAGCTGTCAAGAGAACAAAGGAGTGAAATTAGCATAAAAGATCCCAAATTAAGGGAGGAAAGTATAATTCTAGAACGTTATGAAATGAAAGCATCATTGCATCACAGAGGGAAAAAAAGCATTTGGTCTTTCCCTGACAGTTTATCCAGGATTTATTCCCATGACAAGTAAATGAAATGAGTTTGATAGTTATCTTCTTTACTGGGATATAATGAATATTTTTAAAAAAACTCTGCTGTTGAGTCAATTTTGACTCATAGTGACCCTATAAGACAGAGTAGAACTGCACCCATGGGATTTCCAATGCTCTAAATTTTTATGGAAGCCGACTACCACATCTTTATCCCGTGGAGTGGCAGGTGGGTTCAAACCACAGACCTTTCGGTTAGCAGCCAAGGGCTTTAACCACTGTGCCACCAAGGCTCCTTTGAATATGATAAAGCCAACATTTAAAACTTAGCCTAATTGAATATATATTGTTGTTGCTGTTGTTAGGTGCCATCAAGTCGCTTCCAACTCATAGCGACCCTATGTACAAGATAACAAAACACTGCCTGGTCCTGCACCGTCCTCATGATCGTTATGCTTGAGCCCATTGTTGCAGCCACTGTGTCAGTCCATCTCATTGAGGGTCTTCCTCTGTTTCACTGACCCTCTACTTTACCAAACATGACATCCTTCTCCAGGGACTGATCCCTCCTGATAGCATGTCCAAAGGAACATTCTGGCTGTACTTCTTCCAAGACAGATTTGTTCATTCTTCTGGCAGTCCATGGTATATAAAATATTCTTCACCAACACCATAATTCAGAGGCATCAGTTTTTCTTTGGTCTTTCTTCCTTATTCATTGTCCAGCTTTCCCATGCATATGAGGTGATTGAAAATATAATGGCTTGGGTCAGTAGCACCTTAGTTCTCGTAGTGACGTCTTTGCTTTTTAACACTTTAAAGAGTTCTTTTGCAACAGATCTGCCCAATGCAATATGTCATTTGTTTTCTTGACTGCTGCTTCCATGGGTGTTGATTGTGGATCCAAGTAAAATGAAATCCCTGACAACATCAATATTTTCTCCATTTATCACGATGTTGCTTGTTGGTCCAGTTGTGAGGATTTTTGTTTTCTTTACGTTGAGGCGTAATCCATACTGAAGGCTGGAGTCTTGATCTTCTTCAGTAAGTACTACAAGTCCTCTTTGCTTTCAAGCAAGCAAAGTTGTGTCATCTGCATATCACATGTTGTTAATGAGTCTCCCTCCAATCCTGATGCCATGGTCATATAGTCCAACTCCTTGGATTATTTGCTTAGCATATAGATGGAATAAGTATAGTGAAAGGATACAACCCTGACACACAGCTTTCTTGATTTTAAACCACACAGAATCCCCTTGTTCTGTTCGAAGAACTGCCTCTTGGTCTATGTACAGATTCCACATGAGCACAATTAAGTGTTCTACAATTCCCATTCTTCACAATGTTATCCATAATTTATTACGATCCACACTGTCGAATGCCTTTGAGTAGTCAATAAAACACAGGGAAACATCTTTCTAGTATTCTCTGCTTTCAGCCAAGATCCATCTGGCATCAGCAGTGATATCCCTGATTCCACATTCTCTTCTGAATCCTGATTGAATTTCTGACAGTTCCCTGTCGATGTACTGTTGCAACCATTTTTGAATGATCTGCAAAATTTTACTTGTGTGTGATATTAATGATATTGTTTGATAATTTCCACATTCTGTTGGATCACTTATCTTTGGAATAGGCATAAATATGGATCTCTTCCAGTTGGTTGGCCAGGTATCTGTCTTCCAAATTTCTTGGCATAGATGAGGGAGCACTTCCAGTGTTGCATCTGTTTGTTGAAACATCTCAGCTGGTATTCCATCAATTCCTGGAGCCTTGTTTTTTGCCAGTGCCTTCAGTGCAGCTTGAACGTTTTCCTTCAATACCTTCAAATCTTGATCCCATGCTGCCTCCTGAAATGGTTGAATGTCAACCAATTCTTTTTGGTACAGTGACTCTGTATTCCTTCTATCTTTTGATGCTTCCTGGTCGTTCAATATTTTGTACATATAATTCTTCAAAATTATAACTTGAAGCTTGAATTTTTTCATCAGTTTGGGTCATTTTGGTTTTCTAACTCCAGGTCTTTGCACATTTCATTATAATACTTTGTTTTTTCAAGCTGCCCTTTGAAATCTTCTGTTCAACTCTTACTTTTTCATTTCTTCCATTCACTTTAGCTACTCTACATTTAAGAGCAACTTTCAGAGTCTCTTCTGACATCCATTTTGTTCTTTTCTTTCTTTCCTGTCTTTTTAATGACCTTTTGCTTTCTTCATGTATGATGTGCTTGATGTCATCACACAACTCTTCTGGTCTTCAGTCATTAGCATTCGGTACGTCAAATCTGTTCTTCAAGTGGTCTCCAAATTCAGGTGGAATATACTGAAGGTCATATTTTGGCTCTTGAGTGCTTGTTTTAATTTTCTTCAGCTTCAACTTGAACTTGCATATGAGCAATCAGTGGTCTGCCTCGCAGCTGGCCCCGACATTGTTCTGACCGATGATATTGAGCTTTTCCATCCTCTCTTTCCACAGATGTAGTCAATTTGATTTGTGTGTTTTCCATCCAGTGAGGTCCGTGTGTATAGTCGTGGTTTATATTTAGAAAAGGTATCGGCAATGAAGAAGTCATTGGTCTTGCTAAATTCTATCATGTCATCTCTGGCATCATTTCTATCACCAAGGCCATGTTTGCCAACTACCCATCCTTCTTGTTTTCAACTTTTGAATTCCAATCATCAGTAATTATTAATGCATCTTGATTGCATGTTTGATCAATTTCAGACTGCAGAAGTTGGTAAAAATATTCAATTTCCTCATCTTTGGTATTAGTGTTTGATGTATAAATTTGAATAATAGTCTTAGTAAGTGGTATGGTCTTCTCTGTTGGCGTATAGTTATTATCCTATCACTGACGGCATTATACTTCAGGACAGATCTTGAAACGTTCTTTTTGACAATGAATGCAACACCATTCCTCTTCAATTTGTCATTCCCAGTGTAGTAGACCATTTGATTATCTAATTCAAAATGACCAATACCAGTCCATTTCAGCTCACTAATGCCTTGGATATCAATCTTTATGGGGTCCATTTCGTTTTATACCACTTCCAGTTTTCCTAGATTCATACTTCATACATTCCATGTTCTGATTTTTAATGGTCTTTGCACATTTCATTATAATACTTTATTTTTTCAAGCTGCCCTTTGGAATCTATTGTATCTTCTCATATTGAGTTGTGCCACCTCAGCAAGTGAAGGTCCTGAAAGCTTGACTCCATCCACATCATTAAGATCAACTCTACTTTGAGGAGGCAGCTCTTCCCCAGTCATATTTTGAGTGCCTACCAGCATGAGGGGCTCATTTTCTGGCACTATATCAGACAGTGTCCGTCTACTATTCATAAAGTTTTCACTGTCCAATTTTTCCAGAAGTAGGCCTCCATGTCTTTCTTCCTAGTCTGTCTTAGTCTGGAAGCTCTGCTGAAACCTGTCTGCCCATCATGGATGACCCTTCTGGTGTTTGAAACACTGGTGGCATAGCTTCTAGCATCACAGCAACATGCAAGCCACCACAGTGCAAAAAACTGACAGATGAGTGGTGGAATTGAGTGTATAACCTAGTGTAAATGGGTAGAAATGGCATAAATAATAATATTGTTGGTGTGATGCAATAGGAATCTTCACCTCATTTTATCATTATTTACCACTAAGACTTCTCAAAGTGGAGTTAGAATTTGCATTGCATGATCAGCTCTGTGTGTGATATGTGAATATCTTGAGATTTAGCTTTTTGCATGACTACGTTCACTGTAACATCAGCCTCCATAAAAATAACTTTTTCAACTATTTTTACAATTGTAGCTATATAAAATGACTGATGACCAATTAAGTAGAGAGCTATTACAAAGATAACCACGTAAAAGTTGTGGGAATGTGTTCTGTTATAGGTTTGCTTGAAATATGCCATTTAAGCTAGTGTGAAGGTAATCCAAGGAAGTTTAATTAATCAGTGGGTATTTATTGAACACCTACTGTATGGCTAACATTGTGATGATTATGTAACAGTTGTTGCCCTCAAGGAATTGGGCTATCTGAGGAGATAAGGCTAATATTTATGAAGCAATTTGTGCGTAATTGTGTGCTAAAGTCTGGGGTACAGAGCTATGGTTGGTAAGAGTCCGGAGATGTAAGAAAGCAGTAAAGAAAGGTGTTAGAAAACACTTCCTGTAGGCAGCCTGAAGAGCATGTAACAATTTATGCTCATATATGTCTTGTGTAAGGAGCCCCTGGTGGCACAACAGTTAAGTTCTTGGCTGCCAAATGAAAGGTTGACAGTTTGAACCCACCCAGCTGCTCCATGGAAGAAAGACCTGGTGATCTGCTTCCATAAAGATCACAGCCTAGAAAACCCTATAAGGCAGTTTTTCTTTGTCACATGGAGTCACTATGAGTCGAAATCAACTCAACAACACCTAACAACAACAACAAAATATGTGTATCTTAAATGCTAGGCTCATCTCCTTAAGAGGGAGGACTGTTTCTTATCTTTATATACCCAGCACCCAGTACTACTGGTGCAATATGGCACTTAGTCAATGACTGCTTGCTTGCTGACTGCATATGGTAATCCAGTGTGAAGTGGCCTGGACCAGGGCTATGGTGAGAATAGAGAAGAAAGAGTGGATGATGATGATGATGATAATAACAACAGCTAGCATTTAGTGAGCTTACTACAAGGCTAAGTACTTCACATATATTGCTACTTAAGCTTTCCCGCAACTCTACAAGGTAGGCTTTGCTTTTTCTCAGTTTACTTATGAAAATACGAGTTTGCCCACAGTTACATAATAAGAATAGTAGTTCTGGGATTTCAATCCAGGCAGTCTTAACTCCAGGGAAAAAAAAAAGTCAAAGAAAGGGATAACAGGGTTTATTATGGTGACAAGGAGCACTGGTGGCGCAGTGGATAAGCGCTCAGCTGCCAGCCAAAAGGTCAGCAATTCAAACCCACCAGCTACTCAGTGAGAGAAAGACATGGCAATCTATTTTTGTATAAATCACAGCCTCAGAAACCCTATGAGGCAGTTCTACTCTGTCCTATGGGGTCGCTATGAGTCGGAATCTACTCGATGGCAATGGGTTATTATGGTGACTCAGTAGAGGAAATGTATGGTGCTTCCACCTACTCTACCGTGGACCTCCTGAACAATCAGATAAGTTAGATAGACTCATATTAAACCCTTGGTAGGTCAGGGAAGGAAGACCACCCTAGAGCCAACAAGGGGGTGGGGAGCTGAGCAAGACGATTATTATTATCTTCATTGAACAAAGGAGGAAACAAGGACTCAGAAGTTAATACAAATCTGGGTGTTTTCTTTTTACAGTTCCAGTGTTCTAGAGGGTGAAAACAAAAGAAAATGAGAACACCTAGAGTTTTAGCCCAGGAGACTAGAAGGTTGGTCAACTGAGAGAAAGGAGATAACTGAAATGCAACTATCTTGGGGAGGATTTGTTAAGTTCTGCTTTGCATATATGCAATTTGCTATGACGGTAGAACTTGCAAGCGTGATGCCCTTTGTGCAATTGAAAATATGGCACAGATCCAACTACGGTTTTTACTATTCAATAAATATTATTTAAAAAAAAAATCAGACATCCTCATATATAAAGAAAATGATGTTGCAGACCGGTAACCCTTTCTAAATCAGGTATAATTAATTGTGATCTTACTTCTGGTCATATTTTTGATGTATTCAGTTTTCCCATTGTATATTCAAGTCCAGGCAAATATTGATAGTACAGTGATTGAGCAGAAGAATTTTGATACAATTCTCAAGAGCCTGCGTATCGGATGGCACAAGTCCCACTTAGCAATGTCTTTCATTCTTTTTTAACCGCCTAATATCGAGTTATTTTAAATATTGTAGAAACCATTGCTTTTCATTTTCTTTTCTCCATTTAATTTTGTACATTAAAGATTTTTTTTTTCTAGTTCTAGGATCCAGATAAATCTGGATGTAGGGTCCAGATCAATAATAAGAGAATCAATAAGCTTTCATTTTTATTTCACTTCCCTTTTCTTAAGGATCTTGATTTGCATTTGTTGATTAGAGCAATTTGTCTGCAATGTTGACATGAGAAATGTAGTTTGAATGGGGTCAGAACTTCCTACAAAAAGATTAAAAAATAAAGTTGCCATTGAATTGACTCCGACCCACAGTGATCCCAAGCATGTCAGAGTAGAACTGTGCTCCATAGGGTTTTCAATGGCAGTAACCTTTCAGAAACAGATCTCCAGGCCTTTCTTCTGAGGTACCTATGGGTGGACTCAAACCTCCAATCTTTTGGTTAGCAGCCTAGCATGTTAACCATTTGCACCACCCAGGGACTGTAACCCACCTAAAATACCCTCAAATCCATTGCTTTTCATCTTCCTGTGCCTTCTCTTTCCTGGAATTTAGTTCAAAATCGGAGCTTTCAGAGGGCAAAGAAAGATGTGTCTATTTCATCTCTGCTCTGCACTTAACCCAGTGCAGGTCTTGGCACATCTCTCAGCTCTTCACCACATAACCCGGAAGTAAGGACTTAAATTTGTGATTATCCTTATACTGAGCCCAAGTGAATCCAAGGTGGAGGACCAGATGGTTTGACTGGTTTTGTTGGCCATTTTCCCTGTTGCCACACGGCCCTTTCCCTGTTCTAGTTGAAGATACTTGAGATATCATTGAAAATGGTTTGTTTAAAGGTGTGACAGCTGTGTTTTCACAAGAAGCTTATAATAATGAATTAATACCTGTAGTGTCTGAAAGACAAAGACGTTGAATATATTTACCAACTCCTGCAGTCTGAAATTAATCCAACATGCAAGCAGGATACATTGATAATTACTGGTGATTAGAATACGAAAGTTAAACACAAAGAAGAAAGATCAGTAGTTGGGAAGTAGGGCCTTGTTGATAGAAGTGACGCTGGAGATCAAATGATAGAATTTTGCGAGATCAATGACCTATTCATTGGAAATACCTTTTTCCAACCACATAAATGGCAACTATACATGTGCACCCCACCAGATGGAATACACAGGAATCAAATCTACTACATCTATGGACAGAGAGGATGGAGAAGCTCAGTATTATCAGTTGGAATAAGGCCAGGGGCCGACTGTGGAACAGACCATCAGTTGCGCATATGCAAGTTCAAGTTGAAGCTGAAGAAAGTTAAAACAAGTCCATGAGAGCCAAAGTACAACCTTGAGTATACCAAAAACCCAAACCAAACCCATTGCTGTTAAGTCGATTCCAAGTCATAGCACTTCTGTAGGACAGAGTAGAACTGCCCCGTAGAGTTTCCAACGAACAGCTGGTAGATTTGAACTGCCAACCTTTTGGTTAGCAGCCGAGCTCTTAACCACTGCACCATCAGGGCTCTAATCTTGAGTATATCCCACCTGAATTTAGAGACCATCTCAAGAATAGATTTGACACATTGAACACTAATGACTGAAGACCAGATGAGTTGTGGGATGACATCAAAGACATCATACATGTAGAAAGCAAAAGGTGATCTAAAAAGAAAGAAAACACCAAAATGGATGTCAGAAGAGACCCTGAAACTTGCTTATGATCATGGAGTAGCTAAAGCAAATGGAAGAAATGATGAAGTAAAAGAGCTGAACAGATGATTTCAAAGGGCGGCTCAAGAAGACAAAATAAAGTATTATAATGAAATTTGCAAAAACCTGGAGTCAGAAAACCAAAAGGGAAGAACATGCTCAGCATTTCCCAAGCTAAAGGTACTGAAGAAAAAATTTAAGCCTTGAGTTGCAATTTTGAAAGATTCTATGATGTTTTCAGTAGCCTCATATGCTTGCAGAAGCTGGGCAATAAATAAGGAAGACCAAAGTAGAATTGATGCCTTTGAATTGTGGTACTGGTGAAGAATATTGAATATACCACGGACTGCCAAAAGAAGGAACAAATCTGTCTTGGAAGAAGTACAACCAGAACATTCCTTAGAAGCAAGGATGGCAAGACTTAGTCTAACATACTTTGGACATGTTATTAGGAGGGATCAGTCCCTGGAGAAGGACATCATGCTTGGTAAAGTAGAGGGTCAG
This sequence comes from Trichechus manatus latirostris, assembly GCF_000243295.1. Lineage (NCBI taxonomy): Eukaryota > Metazoa > Chordata > Mammalia > Sirenia > Trichechidae > Trichechus > Trichechus manatus. The sequence continues at coordinate 5,996,688 of NW_004444022.1, forward strand.
CGAAAAAGAGGAAGACTGTCAGCAAGATGGATTGATGTGGTGACCTCAACTGTGGTCTCAAGCGTAACAACGATTGTGAGGATGCCACGGGACCAGGCAGTGTTTAGTTCTGTTGTGCGTAGGGTTGCTATGAGTCAGAAGTGACTCAATGGCACCTAACAAAAACAACAATGTCCCTCTCCAAGGAACTGCAGAAGCTTTGCACATATTAACATATTTATTCTTCCCACATCCCTCTGAAGTGAGAAAAAAATCATTTCTGTGCTTCTCTTTATGCAAGGGAAGTAAGACATGGCAAAGGTGAAGCTTGAGGCAGGTCAGGAGAGAATGAAATTTGGTCTTTGTCTTCGCTTTAGATTTTACTCCCTTTGTTTATGATTGCTAAAGTTCAATCAATTCCACGTCTCTATTCATTAATATATTTGCCTATTACTTCACTCATTTCCTTCCATATGTTTATAAAGCACCTGCTGTATGTCAGGCACTAGGATCTAACTTGTCTTCACAGCCTTTTAAACAGTCATTGTTGTACAGAAATTACTCTGTGGTTTGAAGTGGAAGCACAGTTTATAAACCACTGAAGTTGAATATTCATTCATTCCTTCATTCAACAAGCACTTTTTGAGCGCTTGCCAAGTTCTATTAGGTGCAAGTTGTCTAACATTTCCTCCTAGATTCTAAAATTCTTATAATCATTTATTCAAGGATCCCCGGTAGCACAATTGTTAAGCGTTCGGCTGCTAAAGGAACGGTTGGCGATGGAATCCACCCAGTGGCTTTATGGGAGAAAGACCTGGCGACCTGCTTCTGTAAAGATTCAGCCCTATGGGGCAGTTCTACTCCATCACATGGGGTCACCATGAGTCAGAATCAACTCAGCAGCACCCAGCAACAACAACAACAGCAATCATTTGTTTAATTTCTTTTTCATGTTGAATATATTCTACCTTTTTCTTACTCATGTTCTATTCAGTCTCTGACCAGTATGACCATCAAAAATACAGGATTTGTAGAATTTCTTCTTTGTTACTCTGTCCTTAATGTTTAGATTAGTATTCTATTTAAGGCTCATATCTTATCAGAAACAAAACAAAAAAGAATGACAAGGAGTGTGACTCCTCAGAGTTAGAGTTTTCTCATTAGGAATCTGAATGAGTTGACTTGTATTTCTGTATGTCCGCTGGGTCGGCAGGCCATTATTGAGATATGAAGTATCCAAATCTGTAAAGAGCCCCACAGGTGGGAGGTGTTTCAATGATTTGTCCTCTTAAGAAAAATGGAGGTCTGAGATATTAGTAACTTTTTTTTTTTTTTTAATTGTACTTCAGGTGAAGGCTTACAGTACAAATAGTTTCTCATGAAACGGAAGTACACGTGTTGTTTTATGACATTGGTTAACAACCCCACAACATATCAACCCTCTAACTTCTCAACCTTTTTTTTTTGTTGTGAAAATACACATAGCCAAAGATATACCATTTCAAAAATTTCTACATGCACAGTTCAGTGACAGTGACTACGCTCTTCGAATTGTGCTGTTATTCTCATTAAGATGAAGGCTTACAGAACAAAATAATTTCTCATTTAACAGTTACTACAAATGTTGCCCTGTGACAATTGTTAACAATCTCATAACACATCAACAATTTTCTTGCTCAACCTTGGGTTCCCTATCACCAGCTTCCTTGTCCCCTTCTGCCTTCTGGCCCTTGTCACTGGACTCCTGTACCTCGTTAGTCTCATTTGGTTA
>NW_004444022.1:6005691-6015796 GCF_000243295.1 Trichechus manatus latirostris
GGAGTCTCCCTGCCGCGCAGCTCAGCCTGGCCAGAAAGGGCTCCCAACTCAAGAAAAGGAAAAGAAAACAAACAAACAATTCAAAACAAACAAACGAACAAAAGCCCTGGGATCCCACCAGCGCAGCTGCCCACACCGGGAAGCAGCTCCACATTTGAACGGAGGTCTGCAGCCCCTCAGGAAGAAGCAAAAATGGTGCACGGAGCCAGGGACTTTAGCGAAGGGAGGGGGAGGTGGTGAGAGGCAGGTAAGAAATCAAAAGAAGCAGAAAAAAAAAAAAAGCAACACTAGCAGCCAATAAATGGCACTCAGAGAGCCAGCTAGTGCAGGCTGGTGTTTCTGGCAAGAGACTGTGTACGTGGGACGCAGAGGGGGCCGCATGTGGGTGAAGAAGGGTAGAGAGTGGAAAAGCGTATATCACAAATTACCGGAGCTCTGCAGCCCCTCAGGAAGAAGCAAAGGTGGCGCATGGAGCGAGGTACTCAAGCGATAGGAGGGGGAGGTGGGGAGATGCAAGGAAGAAATAAAAAGAAGTGGAAAAAAAGCAACACCAGCAGCCAACAAATGGCACTCAGAGAGCCACCCATTTGGGTGTGTGGAATCCAAGCAGCCGCTATTTCCCGGTTAAGAGACTGTGGCCGTGGGAAGCAGAGGAGGCCGAGTCGGGGTGAAGAAGGGTCGGGGGTGGGAAAGTGTATATTGCCAATTACCGGTTGTTTTGTCTCCTGTTGTAAGCTCCATGAGGCTGCTTTCTTGTACCCAGTTTGCTGGTCTCCGACAGGAGTCCAAGATGGCGGATCCACGCTGCGTCAGCTGGTACGGGACCTCTGCATGAATCTCTCCTCATTCTCCGCTCTCTGTCAGTTTTCTCACTCCATTTGGTGCTTGGCTGAGTTCTTTATCTCTTCGTCTGATGTTTTAGGGTTTCAGGATTGTTGTATTCTCTGTTCGGCTTAGTTTTTCGGATCTTTGCTGTGGAGGGACGGCGTGGTGCTTCTGCCTAGAGTGCCATTTTGCTGGAACTCCCGATATTAGTAACTTTTGTTTATCATTAGCTATAGTGTAATTTGCATGTATGTAATATATAGACAATATATCATATATATTAGCCATATTGTAATTTGGTTCTCCAGTCCTCTCTTCACTTAATTCTCTCAGTTACTTTGATGCTTCTTGCTCATCTGCCCCATGCTGCATGCTGTTTTTTCTGCTTGGAATACTTGCCTCCTCTTCCTTAGACAAACTCCTACTTTATCCTTCAAGGTCCAGCTCCAGTGCCTCCTTTGCTGTGCACCTTTCCCACAATTTCTGCACACCTTCATTTATCTATTCGCTTCACTAATTTGTTCTCTCATCTTTGCTCCCCTTGGATAGCATCCTATGATAGTACCAATATGACATATATTCCATTGAATTATTGTTACCTGTTTAAACTGATCCTGCGTATGTAAGTTACATTGCAGAACAGGCGTCCATAAAATGGTATTTCCTTTCCATTCTCTCATCTTCTGTACCTCCCTCCCCCAGAAGTTCCTTAAAGATGGGGATAACCATGCTCATTTTTGTACCTCCAGCACCTTATTAAGTGCTCAAAACATTTGCTTTAGACTAGTAGCAGGGCTCAGTAGTGATAATGAGATAGGATGACATCCAACAGGCTTTTTCAGATGTATGCTCATGGATCAATCCCATTAGCTGTAGACGTGGACTAGAGCCAAGAGGGGGAGTAGAGCAACCGCTGACAGGGCTGCAGGACGTCCTCCACACATGTGGCCGCAAGTCCATGTAGTGTATGCCAACCCTGGGCTAATCAGTCCATTTGCAGAACAGGTGTTCTCTGTTGTGCATACTGTTGCTGAGAGCAGAAGGGAAGAGTTTGCCACCTGGCCAGAATTTGTATAAACAGATGCCATAAAGAAAAAGCTTAGATTGCATGCTGTGTCAGCATTCAGGAGTGCTTTGAGCAAAGTGTCTTCCCCTCTGAGAGGAAGGCTCCTCATCATACATTCCCTGCCCCCTTCTCCACCTAGAGAAGTCAGAACCTATTCTATCAGCCCAGGTAGTTTGTAATGCTCCTTTCTTGTGTTGACTATCTGGCACACCTCACTGCACTGGGAACCTGATGATCCTTATGCTTTAGATACAGATAGATGATTTGTAAGGATGGAATAAAAAAGGTTTCTTCCTTATTTTAAAGAGATTTGCCTTTCTTTCATGAGATTAAAATAACAACCAGCAAGACTTCAGTGCTCCAGGTCTCTGTTAGCCATACCCTCAGCCTGGAGCTGCTTCTGCCCTTTCCTCTGGGCATTAACTGGTCACTGTGATGCCTGCTGTGGTCACCATCATCTACCCCTTAGGATATGGAAGCATATCAGTAGTAGTAATAACTTACGATTTTATACCTAGAAAACTAGGATGACAGTGGCAGGGGGAGGCACTAGACCACAGAAATAATAATAGTTAATATCACCACCATTTATTGAGCCTTTACTGTATGCCAAGCTCTGTGCTAAATATTTTCTATATAATTTAATAAAACCCTTATACTTTGTTGTTGTTGGGTACCGTAGAGTCAGTTCTGACTGATAGCAACCCATGTGACAGAGTAGAACTGTCCCATAGGGTTTTCTTGACTGTAATCTGTACAGGAGCAGATCTCCAGGTCTTTCCCTTACTGAGCTTCTGGGTGAGTTCGAACCATCAGCCTTTCGGTTAGCAGCCGAGCGCTTAACTGTTGTACCACCAGGGCTCCTTCAACCCTTATGCTAGGTATATTGTATTCATTTATAGTTGAGGAAACCGATGCTAATGAATAATAATAATAACATATAATACCTATTGAGCATTTACTGTGTGCTAGCACTGTGTTCGTCTGCCAAGACCTTGTCAGAATCACAGTTCAGACCCTGGTTTTTATGGCTATAAACCAAAGCTTTACAGACTGCTCTCTGCTTCTCCCTCTGGATAACAGCTTACGTAGTAAAGGTTAGTCCATGTCAGGGATGCTTACAACTTGAATCATGCTAGAAACTGTGTACAGCTGTGCCTTGTTCAAGGGCACTATGTCTAAGGGGTGCCATTGCCATCTTAGACATGATGAATATATATAGTCTTGTGGTACTTTTTTCTGGAAGTAAAATGTCTTGAGAAAGGAATGTTTCTTCCTTATGCTTATAATGATACCGTCTGGGCTAGCACTGGCCCTGGCAGTGTTGGAAGATTTGGAGAATAGGTGATGGAGTTGAGAAGTGTTATGGAAGTGAAATTGGTAAGACTTGGTTAATGATTGGATTTAGCAAAGGAGCTAAAATAGAGGATGAAGGATAATTCTTGAAGTACTGACTATAATCTGAATGTTTCTTCTCAATGAAATAGCATGCCCATATGATATTTTTGTTTTCTAAATGCCAAACTTGACTTTAACCAAGACAACCAGTAAATTCATGATCAGTACAAAACATTTAATCCTTTCTAAGCATAGTCTTTCATTTTATGCATCCACGTAACTTACATTTTTATAACATAGTCTCCCCCTTCCACCAATATGAGATAATCATAATCTAAAAAATGATGAGGAATAGTGGAATTTTCTTGTCCATGAGTAAACCTTTAAAGTAGGGAGGTTTTTTCATGAGTGGGTTTTAGGGGGTTCATGATCCCCCTGGACTTACCTGTCATGGGCTACGAACATACAGATTTGTGTGCATTTTACTGGGGAAAAATTCCCTAGCATTCATCAGATTCTTAGAAGGGTTCAGGGTCTTAAAATCACATTTTGCCTGAGATCATGTCACAAGGAGGCCTAGAATAGCTTAAGTGGGGCAAAGGCAAGTTCCTGCCAGGGTCAGGCAGATATATAATAGTGTTTGAAGTAGACCTAGTGGAGACAGGGTGAACTGGAGAATGCATGCCCCTAAATACTGAAGTGGCAGCCATTTCTCAGCTCCAGCTGAGAGTTGCTTTGCAGGAATGCAGGCCCACTGTGGCCAGACCTCTTGACTGTTCAAGAAAAGCCACAAATACATAGTGGGTTTGGGGAATTTTTTAAGTGTACAAATAACTAAAAACATATCTCAACATAGCTCAGGCAAAACAAACATACCTATGGGTCATTTGTGACCCTTGAACTGCCAGTTTGACGACGTTGTGTTAAGACATTAACGTCAACCTGTGGTTGATAAACTTAAGACCTGGCTCTCTTGGGATAGGGAGACATGCCAATTTAGGGACGACTACTACTACTTATAATGACAACATTCATAATAATCATGACTAACACTCAAGTGCCTCCTATGTACCAAGCAGTATTCTAGATACTTTATTTATAATAACTTTTTTAACTTTCTCAGCAACCGGCTAAGATGGGTTACTATTAATTTTCTTTTTCAGCATCCCTGTGAGGTAGATTAGTATTAGTTTTGCAAACAGTTAGCTAGCATTTTCTATGTGTCAAGTGTTAGGTGCTGTGCTAGGGACTTCTAGGTACAAGGCTAACTCATTTAATCTTCATAACAAACTCATGAGTAACTGGGGAATCTGAGGCACGGGATAATTTAGTAACTAGCCCTAGATCATACCCTAGATTCAAACCCAGCCAGTCTGGTTCCAGGGCCTGCACTTTTCATCACTATGGTGTTCTGATAGCCTCTGGGGTGCTCTAGGTACTGGACATTCTTTATATAACACTCCGCTGCAGCGCTCGGTGGTCCCAGACAAGCCCTCTGTACATTGGCATGACAATGAGGCACTTCTGACCAAGTGTAGTCAGCCCCAGGTCTTCTGAGAAATCCATCTCATTTTCATGCATCGCCAGACATGGCTTTATTCAATTTTTTTTTAAATCTCCTCTGAAATGAGCAGATCATAAATCCTTTGCTAGATGAGATTTCTAAATAGTGGTGATAGATGGCCTTGTCTTTTGTCTTCTGATGAGTTTGGCCCTGTCATCACAACAGTCAAAAAGGGTTGTATTAAAATAAGACGACCTCTAGATGCAGTGCCATAAAAGAAAGCGACAGCTTAATTCTCCACTAAATTCCTGTTTCATCTGAACTCCCTCAAATTAGTGAGCCTTCTTAAAGGTTTACACACAGGAAACTCCTGAAATAAGTGAGAAATTACAGTTAATGACAGAGAATTTACTTTAATCTGCAACAGCAACATGGAATCTGGGTCTGATGAATGAAGATGGGATTATAACATGGGAGTGTGCTGTGATTTGCAGAACGCACTTGTTTCCAATTCTGTTTATTAGTGCCAATGCTGAAATCCAAACCCTGCCGAGAGATTGATAATGAAACCCTGAGGGAGGGAAGGAAGGAAAAGGGTGTGAATTTATTCCAGAGCTGTCATATGCCATGAATTATGTCAAACAGGTATCTAATTTTCTACTTAGAAAATGTCCCTTATTTAAAAAAAAAAAAAAAAAAAGATTTGGCTGTTACTTTACAGCTTTGCATTTCTATCATAGCTCACCAGTTATATGACGCTTCCAGTAAGCAGTGGGTCTGAGGGGTTGGTGCACTTCCATTAGCATATGCTTCTGCGAAATGTTTCATCCTTCTGTGACTCCCTTTTGATCAATTAAGCTCCTGTATCTCCCTCCCCAAACAAGTTCAGAGAGCCGATGCATGGAAGGTATCTCTTCCTGGGGACTAGTTTTAATGTCAGTCCTGAAAATAAAACATTAGACATGAAGCCAAAAGAAATGTAGCTCTAGAATTTAAAAAAAAAAAAAAAGCCTGTAAAAAGAACTCTTTTTGACCACTGGAACTCACAACCAAAAATATGGAAGAATCAGTGAGCAAGGGCATGCTGGGAGCGTTGTAGAATTCCAGGCTTGATGATGTAGCTAACCATCAGGAACACTCAGAAATCTAAGTTAATGCATCTAACTACCTTTTGAAAAGTGAGTGTATTTTTTTGAATATCCTGTAAAAACTTGAAAGTAAACTTTTTAAAAATAATATTTTACTGTATTTTCGGTGAAAGTTTACACAGCAAAATGGGTTCCCATTCAACAATTTCTACATAAATTGTTCTGTGACACTGGTTATATGCTTCACATTGTGTCAACGTTCTCATTATTTCCGTTCTGGTTGTGCCCTTCCCAGCTAGTTTTCCTGCCCCCCTGCCTTCTCATCTTTGCTTTACAGTAATGGTTGTCTGTTTGATCTCATATAGATGATTTTTTTTCCTCTTAATTTTTTTTTTGTTTCTTTATTGTTGTAGTTTAAAGAAGTTTACATTTCAAGTTAGCCTCTTATACAAAAATTTATACATACACTGCTATGTGACCCTAATTGCTCTCCCTATACTGTGACAGCACACTCCTCTTTTCCACCCGATTCCCTATGTCCCTTCAGCCAGCTCCTAACCCTCTCTGCCTTCCCATCTCACCTCCAGACAGAAGCTGCCCATTTAGTCTCTTATAATCTACTTGAGCTAAGAGGCACACTCCTCACGGGTATCACTTTATGTCCCACAGTCCAGTCCAATCCCTGTCTGAAGAATTGGCCTTGGAAATTGTTTTAGTTCTAGGCTGATAGAGAATCTGGGGGCCATGCTTTCCGGGGTTCCTCCAGTTCTCCTTCAAACCATTAATTCTAGTCTTCTTACTAGGATTTGAGTTCTGCACCCCACCTTTCCCCTGCTCCATCAGAGACTCTCTGTTGTGTTCCCTGTCGGGGCGGTCATTGGTGGTAGCCAGGCACCATCTAGTTCTTCTGGTCTCAGGCTGATGAAGTCTCTGGTTTATATGGCCCTTTCTGTCTCTTGGGTTAATACTTTCCTTGTGTCTTTGGCGGTCTTGGTTCTCCTTTACTCCAGGTGGGTGGGACCAATGGAGACATCTTAGATGGCCGCTTGCAAGCTTTTGAGACCCCAGACGCCACTCACCAAAGTAGGATGCAGAACATTTTCTTAATAAGCTTTGTTATGTCAATTGACCTAGATGTCCCCTGAAAGCATGGTCCCCAGACCCCCACCCCTGCTACTCTGTCCCTCAAAGTGTTTGATTGTATTCAGGAAACTACTTATTTTTGGTTTAGTCCAGTTGTGCTGACTTCCCCTGTACTGAGTGCTGCCCATCCCTTCACCTAAAATAGTTCTTATCTACTATCTAAATAACCCTCACCCTCCCTCCCCACCGTCGTAACTTTCAAAAAATGTTTTCTTCTGTGTTTAAACCTTTTCTTGAATTCTTATAATAGTGCTCTTATACAATAGTTGTCCTTCTGTAACTGACTAAATTCACTCAGCATAGTACACTCCACCTTCCTCCATGTTATAAGATGTTTCACGGCTTCATCGTTCTTTATCATTGCCTAGTATTCCTTTGTGTGGATATACCACAAATTGGTTATCCATTCATCCCTTGTTGTGCACCTAGATTGTTTCCATCTTTATGCTATTGTGAACAGTGCTGCAATGAACATGGGTGTGCATATATCTATTCGTGTGGTGGCTCTTATTTCTCTAGGATATATTCCAAGGAGCGGGATAGCTGGATCGTGTGGTACTTCTATTTCTAGATTTTTAAGGAAGTGCCAAATCGATTTCCCAAGTGGTTGTACCATTTTACATTCCCACCAAGAGTGTATAAGTGTTCCAGTCTCTCTACAACCTCTCCAGCATTTATTATTTTGTGCTGTTTGGATTAATGCTAGCCTTGTTGGGGTGAGATGATATCTCATTGTAGTTTTGATCTGCATTTCTCTAATGGCTAAATGATTGTGAGCATTTCTGCATGTGTCTGTTAGCCACCTGAAGATTTTCTTTGGCAAAGTGCCTGTTCATATCCTTTGCCCATTTTTAAATTGGATTATTTGTCTTTTTGTTGTTGAAGTTTTGCAGTATCTTGTAGATTTTAGAGATTAGACACTGATCGGATTTGTCATAGCCAAAAATTTTTTTCCCAGTCTGTAGGTTGTCTTTTGACTCTTTTGGTGAAGTCTTTTGATGAGCATCAGTGTTTGATTTTTAGGAGCTCCCAGTTATCTAGTCTCTCTTCTGGTGCTTGTGCATTGTTACTTATGGTTCCTATTGTGTTTATGCCATGTATTAGGGCTAGTGTTGTACCTATTTTTTCTTCCATGATCTGTATCATTTTTGATTTTATATTTAAGTCTTTGATCCATTTTGAGTTAGTTTTTGTGCACAATGTGAGGTATGGGTCTTGTTTCAGTTTTTTGCATATGTATATCCAGTTATGCCAGCACCATTTGTTAAAGAGGTCTTTTCCCCAATTAACAGACTTTGGGCCTTCGTCAAATATCGGCTGCTCATAGGTGGATGAATTTATATCTAGATTCTCAATTCTGTTCCATTGGTCTATGTATCTGGTGTTGTACCAGTACCAGGCTGTTTTGACTACCGTGGCAGTATAATAGGTTCTAAAATCAGGTAGTGTGAGGCCTCCCACTTTGTTATTCTTCTTGAGTAATGCTTTATTTATCCGGGGCCTCTTCCCTTTCCATAGGAAGTTGGTGATTTGTTTCTCCATCTCACTAAAAAATGTTGTTGGAATTTGGATCAGGATTGTATTGTATCTGTAGATTGCTTTGGGTAGAATTGACATTTTCACAACGTTGAGTCTTCCTATCCATGAGCAAGGTATGTTTTTCCACTTATGCGTGTCTCTCTTGGTTTCTTGCAGTAATGTCTTGTAGTTTTCATTGTATAAGTCTTTTACATCTTTGGTTAGATTTATTCTTAAGTATTTTCTCTTCTTGGGGGCTATTGTAAATGGTATTGATTTGGTTATTTCCTCTTCAAGATTCTCTTTGTTGGTGTAAAGGAATCCAACTGGTTATTGTATGTTTATCTTGTATCCTGAAACTTTGCTTAAATTTTCTATTAGTTCCAGTAGTTTTCTTGTGGATTCTTTGGGGTTTTCTGTGTATATCATCTGCAAATAGAGATACTTTGACTTCTTCCCTACCGATCTGGATGCTCTTTATTTCTTTTTCTAGTCTAATTGCTCTGGCTAGGATCTCCAGCACAGTGTTGAATAAGAGTGGTGATAAAGGGCATCCTTGTCTGGTTCCCGTTCTCAGGGGGAATGCTTTCAAAGTCTCTCCATTTAGGATGATGTTGGCTGTTGGCTTTGTATAAATGCCCTTATTTATTTTGAGGAATTTCCCTTCTATTCCTATTTTGTTGAGAGTTTTTATCTTGAATGGGTGTTGGACTTTGTCAAATGCCTTTTCTGCATCAATTGATAAGATCTTGTGGTTCTTGTGTTTTGTTTTATTTATGTGATGGATTACATTGATTGTTTTTCTAATGTTGAACCATCCCTGCATATTTGGTATAAATCCCACTTGATTGTTTTTTTTTATTTTTTGGATATGTTGCTGAATTCTGTTGGCTGAAATTTTGTTGAGGATTTTTGCATCAATGTTCATGAGGGATTTTTGTCTGTAATTTTCTTTTTTTGTGGTGTCTTTCCTAGTTTTGGTATCAGGGTTATGCTGGCTTCATAGAATGACTTTGGGAGTATTCCATCCTTTTCTATGCTCTGAAATACCTTTAGTAGTAGTGATGTTAACTGTTCTCTGAAAGTTTGGTAGAATTCTCCAGTGAAGCCATCTGGGCCAGGGCTTATTTTTGTTGGGAGTTTTTTTAATTCCCTTTTCAATCTCTTCTTTTTCTATGGGTTTATTTAGGTTCTACCTCTGTTTGAGTTAGTTTAGGTAGGTAGTGAGTCTAGAAATTTGTCCATTCCCTATAGGTTTTCAAATTTGTTAGAGCAGAATTTTTAATAGTATTCTGTTATGATTCTTTTAATTTCAGTTGAGTGTGTTGTGGTATCACCCATCTCATTTCTTATACGAGTTATCTGCTTCCTCTCTTGTTTTTCTTTTGTCAGTTTGGCCAATGGTTTATCAGTTTTGTTGATCTTTTCAAAGAACCGCTTTTGGTCTTTTGTTAACTCTTTCAATTGTTCCTCTGTTCTCTGTTTCATTTACTTCGGCTCTAATTCTTATTATTTCCTTCCTTCTGGCACCTGAGGGCTTCTTTTGCTGCTCTCTTTCTACTTGTTCCAGTTGTAGGGTTAATGTTTTGATTATGGCCCTTTCTTCTTTTTGGATGTGTGCAT